>NC_056726.1:1674904349-1674929809 GCF_019279795.1 Protopterus annectens
TGGACTTGAGTGACATGATTCTGTACATGATGATCTACAGTGAGGAAATGTATTAAGGTTTTATGATCAAATTACTAAAGCCCTTGATCTAGGTTTGTCATGTGGAGTAGTTTTCTTAGACTTAGCAAGGTCAAAGACTTGTTGGATAAAAAACTATGCAGATGATTGTGAGATTGGGTTAACTGCACAAAAAGAATCCAATATTGAACATACATGCGATGCACTGGTGATTGGGCACACAAAATAGGTACACATTCATTTATGACACGTAACATAATGCATTTTGGAAAGGCTGAAGCTTATTCCCCTGTGTATGTGCTAGAACATCCATTAAATAAGGTAATTCAATATAAAGAATTGGAAATAACTATGACTACTAATCATTCCTCTGACAGATATACTCAAATGATTAGTAATTTATTTATTTATTTACATTTTGTTGACCGGGCTAGTCTAACTGGATACATGTCCATTTTCAGTAGAGGCCCGGGGAGAAAAGCTCCAAGAAGGGCATTAATTATACAATTATAGAACACAAAGTTCCAAGAAGGGCATTAATTATACAATTATAGAACACAAAGTTCCAAGAAGGGCATTAATTATACAATTATAGAAAAACAAAGCAATATCAAGCTATAAGAATATACAGGTAAAACATTATTAAGATCATTACAAATGAATGTTAAGCAAATGTAAAAGTAATTAATTTTTTTTTTTTTTTTTTTTTTTTTTTTTTTTTTTTTAGTAAATCATAGTACAGTGAGAAAGGCCATGGGGAGAGTGGCAATATAGTACTCTGGAGGTACCATAAAAGGGATTAGCAGGAATGTTTGAGGTGGGGCGGTCAGTCGGGGTTGGAGCAGGGGCAGAGCCAATGAGTTTTAAAATGCTGTTTGAGGTATTTTTTAAAAAGACATGTGGAAGAGATGGTAGAAAGCTCACTTGGCAGGCAGTTCCAGGCCTTTTCAACTGTATTAGTAAAAAGAGAGTCTCCAGCTTTGTTTTTAGATTTAATAGTGGAAACTAGAAGTTTATCAGCTGTGCGAAGAGTGGTAAGATTTTTGTAAGGGGTAGTAAGATTAGTGAGGATTGGGATATTATTAGGGCGGAAGAGTATCCTTTGGGTCATAGTAAGTTGATGATAGAGTAGTTGGTGTTGCAGTTCTAGCCATCCCGGTTGTTTGAGGCTGATACAGTGGTGTGTTCTAAAAGGGTTGCCAGTAGCAAATCTGGCTATGTTGTTGTAGCTATTGGCAAGTTTGGTAAGGTTGCTTTTGGAAAGGTTAGTGTAAATAGCAGAAGCATACAGTAGGGTAGAGATCAGATGAGTTTGGGCAGTTGTGGTTCTGGCTATAGTTGTAATGAAGGGTTTTATTCTATACAGTGAACCTAGTTTTTTGTTAACAGATTTTACAGTATAGTTGATGTGGTCGTCATAGCTAAGGTTGTTATCAATAGTTATGCCCAAGAGACGGGTTGTGGTATCAGGGTTTATGGTGGTTCCATTGTTTGAGGTTATAGTGAAGTGAAATTGCGGTGATTTACGAGTGGGAGTAAAGAGTAATAATTTTGTTTTTTTTTTGCATTTAGGAGAAGGCAGTGTTGCATGAACCAATTTTCATCGGTGTTAAATACAGACTGGGTAATACATTTTTCCATTATTTTTGCTATAGGAGAGAGTAAGGCATTCGGTCTAAAGTTGGAAATATCAGTTGATGTGCCACCTTTGTGTAAAGGAATGATGTGAGATACCTTCCATATAAGGGGGATTTTACTTTCTGAAATGGTTCTATTGATAAGGATAGAGATAGGGTAGGCAATGACTTTAGCTGCAATTTGCAGGTATTCTGCTGGTATACAGTCAGCAGAGGGGGGGTACATGGTTTGAGTTTTAGAAGGAGGTTACAAATGAGGGATGTAGGAACAAGTTGTATGTGAAAAGGAGGAGTTGAGTTTGTTGTAGCATTAGGTGGGAGGGAGCTGGTGGGAGATAGAGAGTTTGCTAGAGTTTGTATGGCTTCGATAAAATAGGTGTTAAAGGATTCAGCTATTAGTTATGGGTTATTTTGGGAAATTCCTGATGGTGTGGGAGACTTGGTGTGGCCTGGATTAAGTAGTTTGTTGATAGCTGACCAGAAATTTTGTGGTTTTTGATTGTGGGTTTGTTGGAGGTGAAAGTAATAGTTTATTTTGTCAAGGTGGATGTCTTTTTTTGTAGCATTTCTTAGTTGTTTAAAGTAAAGATAGTCAGAAGGGCTTTTAGAGGCTCTCCACTTGGCCCAGATTTTATTTCTTAGGAGGATTGTTTGCCTAGTTTGTTTTGTGAGCCATGGGGCAGTTTTGGTCATTGTTCTTGATGAACGATAGGGGGCATGGAGGTCTAGGATTTGAAGGAACTTAGTATTAAAGTAGGTGACTGCTTCATCAAGTTGAAGATGAAGCAGTGGAGACCAATCACAAGCCTTCAGTTCTGTCTGGAAGCTCTCAGGATGAAAGTTTTTTTTAAGCGTGAGGTTTTAAAAATAGTTGGATTGGGTCTATGAAGTTTTTGTTTAATTAAATAGGTAAGAGCATGGTCACCGATGATCAGGAAGGATTCCATGTTTATAAGTTGAGGGATGACTGTTAATGAGAATCCAGTGTAGTATGGTTTCCTTGCCACTTTGTTTATGGATTCTTGTAGGGGTGGTTATCATTTGTGAGTAACCATAAAGATTTATGTGGTTAGTTGGATTAGGGGACATACAAGTAGACCAGTCTATATTAAAGTCGCCTAAGACAATGGTTTCCTGGGGTAGGTGTATAGATAGGCTACTAAGTATATTCTCTAGATTACTGATATTGTTACCTGGGGGAAGGTAGGAACAGATTATGTAGATGGATTTATGGTTATTGATTTGAAGTTTGGCTGATAGGGTTTCTGTTGTGGAGTTTGTGGGTAGTGGGACATTGAAGGTAGATAGTTGGATTTCTGATTTGTAAAATATGGCTACACCCCTACCTTTTTTGGTGGTACGATCTTTTCTTAGGATGTTATATCTCGGGGGGGGGTTATTTCATGATCTTTGGTTGAGGGTTTAAGCCAAGTTTCAGTAATACAGAGGATATCAAATTTATGCACATCTAGAAGTGCATGAAGATGGGATATTTTGTTGTTGATGCTACAGATGTTAAGGTGAGCTATCAGAAGGGAGTTGGATGATCTTGTTGGAGTGGAAGTGGTGTAGGTTCTTTGGTTGAGGAGGTCATTGGGGGCTATTGTATGTGGACCAGGGTTAGGATGGACACATTGACAAAAATCTTAGCACAAGAAATAAAATGTGTCTTAGACTACTTTTTAAAAACTAATATTAGACCAGTCTTAGAGTACATTAACATCTTTGTATATACAGTACAAGTCAACTGAATCATCTTGAGAGAGTACAAAGAAAATTTGCCAAGAGGATTTTCCTTCACAAAGATTATAGTTACAAAAGTAGATGCAAATTCCTCAATTTATTTACTATTCATTATCTTTAAATTTGTGCTAAATTAAAATTCACCTGCAAAGTCTTTCACAACTTTAGTTTACAAGCTATCTTAATGACAAAAATGTACAACTGTAGTTAAACACAGAGATGGGCATTTGATTAGCTACTTTGAGGACTCAGTCATATCACTTGTACTTAACTCAAAGATGGGTGATAACACTTTAAATTAGACACAGTAAAAACTTAGAATCCTTTAAGAGCCAACTGGATTTATTGGTGGAGACAATGTAGTTAATCCAGAAATCTTGAAGCCACTATTACGAGATGACCATGCAGCCTTAACCCTGGCACACAGCTTATGAACTCATAATATTAACAGACATAAACATAACAAAGTTAATGGTTCTAATAGTCATAGAAGGGTTTGGAGAAGGAACTGGACCAAAATATAATAATAACAAGGTAGCAGTGGCAGACTTGGGGAAGCATAAAGAGAAGGAGCTAGAGAAGAAATCAGAGAGATGACAACAACTTTCCTACTAGTCATATTAACCTCTCTGGGTTTACACAAACTATTAACTCCCCTACTAGAATAAACAAGTCCAATAAGAAAGAAAGCACCTTAGATTGGATTCTCATTAATAATCAGCCCCAAACCTACAACTCTGGTACCCTCCCAGACAAAATAAGCGATCACTCTCTAACTTACATCATCAGACTCAAAACCAATCCTCCTACTCAACCCACATTTAGGACAATCAGAAACAAGAAAAACTTTAACTTTGATCTATTCCTACTTGAACTTAGAACATGTAATTGGTCCCCCTTAAAACACCTTTCTCTTGATGAAGCGGTTGACTACTTTAATGCTAACTTCCTTGCCATACTCAACCACCATGCCCCTGCCCGCTCTATCAGAATAAGAACCAAATCTGCTCCTTGGCTTTCTAAAGAAACTAAGCAAAAAATCGATCTCAGAAATTAATACTGGAAAAAGTCGTTTTTAACTAAAAACCCTATAGATCACCTATACTACAAACAACTGAGAAATGAGACAAAAAAAGCTATACTGTCCGATAAAAAAAAACTATTTCCTTCAATTTCAGCAGACCCACCATAATAATCCAAAAAAGTTCTGGGCTAGTATCAATCAACTATTGCATCCTGGCCAATCTATCACACCTAACCCACAAGGCACTGACAAAAATAACCCTAAACAGACTGCTGATGCCTTAAATACCTTTTTCACAAAAGCTATTCAAACTCTTGCCAGTCAGCTTTCTCCTCTAATTGTAGCTGTATCCAATTCTGACTCTAACCCACCTCCTTCATTTTCCTTCCAACCTGTCCCAACAGCATTTATTCTCACCCTCATCCAAAAATTAAAACCATGCACACCGTCTGCTGATCAACTACCCGCCGAATACTTACAGTTAGCCGCTAAATCTATTGCCTACCCCATATCCATCCTCATCAATAGAACCATTACTGAAGGATACATCCCCAAACTTTGGAAAGTCTACTATATTATTCCCCTTCATAAAGGCGGCGATTCCACTGAACTCTCCAACTATCGTCCTATTGCCATACTTTCTCCTTTATCTAAGATAATGGAAAGATGTATCCATAGGCAATTATTAGACCACCTCCTCCTGAATAACCTAATTTCAAACTCCCAACACGGTTTCAGACCTTCCCATAGCACAACTACAGCCCTCCTTTCCTTTATAGACACCATCAACAAAAAACGGAACCTTAACATGCTTTCCTCTGCACTCTTCATTGACCTGTCTAAGGTTTTTGACATGGTAAATCACAACATACTTTTACACATTCTTAAATCTCTGTCACTTGATACGCTGGCCATAAAATGATTCCAGTCCTACTTAAATAACAGACATCAAGCAGCAGCGTTCTGGAACTCCATTCTTTCTACCCACCTACCAGTTAATATTGGTGTCCCTCAGGGATCCATACTGGGCCCTCTCCTGTTTTCTATATTCATCAATGACCTTCACCTAGTTACTCCTCAAGCCACATGTATACAGTACGCTGATGACTCTACTCTTATCTGCTCAGCCACATCCTTATCCAAACTCCACTCCCTTACACAATTGGTATTTAATTCTGTCGAAATTTGGTTCTCAAATCGCTGTCTTCTATTAAATCCTAAAAAACTAAACTTCTCCTTTTTACACCTACCAGCAAATCTCCCTCTGTTGACTTCACTCTAACATCCAACAATGGTACTCTCATATCCCAAGATCCTACTACCAAACTGCTAGGTATCACTATTGACAATAACCTTACCTTTGACACTCATATCAATAATACTTTGAAAACTATTAATAAAAAAATAGGTTCTCTTTATAGGATCAAGCCTTTCCGCACTCCTACAACCAGAAAAACTATTGCCCACTCCCATCTAATCTCTACCCTTCTCTATGCCTCACCTATTTATACAAATCTGTCAAAAAACAACCTTCAAAAACTAGAAAACTCCTACAATAGCATAGCCAGGTTTGCCACAGGTAAACCCTTCAGAACACACCACTGTATCAATCTAAAGCTTCTAGGTTGGCTTGAATTACAGCAGCAGCTCAAACTTAACCAACTGACCATCGCCCACAAAATACTTTACCAACCTACCAAGACACCCATCCTTTCTAACCTTATGCACCCCTACTACAACCTAAAATCCCTAAGATCTTCCCAAAAAGTTCTTGTAAAAATAAATAAATCAAACAATAGAGCTGGTGACACTCTATTTGCTAACACATTTGGAAAAACCTGGAACCTACTTCCCTCTGACCTTTCCTCACTTCCCTCTATCTCTCAGTTTAAAATTAAACTCATGTCCTTCCTCTATTCACACTGGATGTGCACTTGTACCAAACCCGATTGACCAACATTGCTCTAATTACTTGACTCATCATATCCTACATTTATCTGTAATAATCCCAACTTAACAACTACAACTCTACCTCTATATCATAATCCTATCTACTACTTTATTCTTAAAATCATAACTTGTCTTACTACTCTAACAAGTACTCATCCACCCTCTATTTTTCTTCCTTTACATCTTCCTTTCTTATTTTACGTTCTATTCTGTATAGTGTTAGTTATTATCCTTACTCAATAATTTATTAGTAACCTCCTCAATAACTGCACTAATTCAAGTCCAGTAATTTGCATTTTTGTTTCCATGTACTTGTAAATGTGTGATCGCTTTGAAAAATTTTTTTTAGTACTTTTTGTATGAATTTTACCTGTATTCTAAATTTTTGTATATCTATAGACAGGTTCTTTCACTAGTTGGAGCTTTTCTCCCTGGGCCTCTACTGAAAATGGACATATATCCAGTTAGACTAGCCCGGTCAACAAATGTAAAATAAATAAAATAAAATAAATGAGATATTCTTAGGAATCTATGGAGGAATTTCCTTTCGAAACATGGTATGGGAGAATAAGCTTTAACTGGGAGATCAGTGGAAGATATCTTAGAGAGAAGACAGTAAACACATATACAATGCTACACTGAACAAGTGCAGTTAGGATGATGGTGCGTCCAGAAATAAACTATCTAATAAGAAAAAAAAAACTCGACAATGGATCAAAGTAAAAAAGAGCTAGAAAAACACAAAAGAACTAGGAGGAATGGATACAAACAAGGAAACATAGATGGGTTAAAAAGATAAGTGAGAGAAAGAAGCAGAAAGAGATGACAAACAAAAAAGGGAAAAAGGAACATTATAACAAAGACATATAGGATGGCAAGTGAAAGAAATGACAACAAAGAGAGAACTATCTGTTACTTTTCCTATAACAAAGTATAATGGGGTATTACTAATGTAACTCCTTATGTTTTCCTCTTCAACATTATGAGATAGCTGAGAGAGAGTAGTCAGAATGTGGTACAGATGGACATGCAGAACAGAAGAATGGAGAGGATGAATAAATGTGAGACAAATAGTAGATCCACTGACAAATTAGAGAACATGGTATGGAAAGAAAAGCCCAGAATAGTTTTTTTAATTGAAGAAGTTGAAAATTGACAGGTAGAATTCATGAAGACATTTAGACAATCTAAGGAATAGTGGAAAAGAGCTTGTTGAAGAAGTGGAGGTGTGAGCAGATTTTAAATTTGATGTAAGTAAAGAAAGAGAAAAGGGATGGAGAGGAGGAGAGGAAGAAGAAATAAGGAAAAGTTAGAATATTATTTGAAATAGAGTAACTGAGACAACTGAACAGGCAAAGCAGAACAAAGCAAAAGGGAAGGAACAATGAAGTGGAGGGAGTAATAACAGAACTCTGACTTGGCTAGCCACAGGTAGGACACAGGTGCATCATGTATGACATACAATGAACTAGATACTGATGTCCTTGGTCACTGAGATAAGTTTGCCTCTTGACAGCCCTGTGGTTCTCATTGTCAATGAGACTGTAAGCAACTGATTGGATTTAAGAGGCAGATTAGGTATCTTGAACACTTATCTGGCCACAATGCCCTTCAGGATTTTCAGGTATAAATGTCTTTCTGATCAGGATGCTGCATCTCTTAGACTTGAAAAGCAAATTTTACAGGGTTTGTTAAAGATGCTATATCTCTACTGGCTTTAGCTTTAGAGGATTTAGAAGCTACATCAGTTAGTTGACTCACAGCATCTTAGAATTTGGCTTTGTGACACCTGTTTCTTGGATCTGAAGTGGATATGCAGGCCTGGTGTGCTTTTTATACTTCATGTAGCAACCAATTTAGTATGACATTTTGCTGAGCTGATTTCTCACTCTTTCATTTCTTTTTAGAGCCATTGTCTCTCTTATACCTTCTGCATGGATCCAGAAATGTATTGAAGTAAATAACCTGTAACAACTTTAATTTTCAGGCAAATAAAAGAAAGAGTTTTAAATTGACTAACTGTGGTAGTGCTATTAACCTTACCTCAGTTGTCACAATCTTAAAATGCTCAGTTCAACATCTGAAGAAACTAGAGGATGACTATGGTAAACTTCTCTACGAAAGGAATGCATATTTACTTTTTGGGGATGAAGATATAACCTTAATTGAAGTATTCAATAAAAGGATTCCCTTTTATAGCAAAAAGGTCAACAAAACAAAAAAAAAATCTTCATAAATGGATAGCTAAATCGAGTCAGGAGTGTATGATTGTTTTATGAATTTTCATCCATATCCAGCTATGAGGTTAACAAGGTCAAGAAGGTGTCTTTATACAGTACAAATAAACCACACAGCGAAAGCCAGATAAACAAAAAAATAGATTTATTCCTCTTGCGCCTCGGCCACAATAAGCCTTCAAGGAGTAATACATAGCATTATCTAAAACCTTTTATAGTACCAGCTCTCATTAATAAAATCAAACAATTTATCAATCAAACAATTAAAATATTAATTCAAGCAAAATTTAAAGTAACATCTATTAAATTCATACAATACTTTTCCAATAACATTCTGTATTTAAACCCCTTGGAATTAATGTATCAAATTTTAAAATAAACAATGTTTCTTTTCTTAAAAGCTTTAATTTATACATTTCTTTATCTAAATATTTCATGTCTACCTGTTCCAGAATAGTAGCTTTTAAATGTTCTGTACTTCCATCATGGCATTTATTAAAATGAAGAGCCAAAGGGCTCTCCATTTTATTAGCCCTAATATCTCTCAAATGTTCCAATAAACGCGTTTTGAACATTCTCTTTGTCTGCCCAATGTAAAACATGTTACAATTACACTTAATATCATAAACAACTCCCTCTGTGCGACAATTAAATATTCCATTCGATTCGAATCTAATATTATTTATATATAAAAAGGAATTAACAATATATGAACATCCAATACATTTGCCACATGGCTTAGTACCCTTAATATAATAACCCTTAATATCTATTTTTTTGTTTATCTGGCTTTCGCTGTGTGGTTTATTTGTGCTGAATAGCAGTTCCTGTGTTCGTGTTGTGTTATCCTTTATACAATAATTGCTCCGATTATAGGGATGTTTACCAAAGGAATGTGCAAATTTATTTACTTGGGAAAGTATTTGATATACAGCTGAATGTTTAATCTCAGTGGTTAGCTCTGAATGAGCATGCTTACTTAATAATTTGGATTTTCTATGTACTTTTAGAAGGACATCCCAGTGGTACTGGTGATACATTGTCTTAATAAATGTATACTGTAATTGGAATTTGAAGATGATTATTCCTTTTTTTGTGTTTTATGGCTGTTCTTCTTTCAATGTTCTAATCTGGTCCTGTAAGTCACTCTGTGTCCAGAAGAACATAACATTTTATCTTGACTTTGTAAATTATGCAAATAGCAGAGTCTGCTTTTAAGAAAAGGCATAATGGATTTGAATTGTGTTCTCACAAACTTAAGACTACTTTACTCATGTTTCTGTGGGTTACTATTGCCACTGACATGACTATCAAAAATAACCAACCTTCCTGTAGAGCACTGTAGATCACTCTGAAGATGCCTTTTAGTCAGTACAACACAAAAGGGTTCTCATCCAGGAAAAAAGAGGTCAGTGTTCCCCTCTACTCGACACTCATTAGACCCATTATACAATACAATGCCCCTTTTGGAATGTACCTCACAAGATATCTGCAGCAGCTGGAAAGTCCACAGAAGTACCTCACAAAGAGGATTACTGGCCTCAAACAGATGCCCTACACTGACCATCTCAAAAAACTCCAGCTTTACTCCATAGCATATCACTTACTCCGAGGTGATCTCTGCTTAACATATAAAGCTATGTCAAATCCAGAGCTGTTGGACATGCTACACTTAAAGAAATCCCAATCCCTCCAAGCGACATGCTCTAGGGACCTAAAACTTGTCACCACAATAAACATGACATACTGAAGGGATAGATTCCTGTCCCAGACGCTTCCCATACTCTGGAACAAGCTACCCATCTATGTCAAGCAAAGTTCCTCATTAGCACTCTTCAAGAAAAATCTTGATGAGTGGACGGGAAATAGGAAATACACCCCGGGGATCACGTCTGTGGCTTATCTCGACAGTGGCACAGGAAATAACTATCTTGGGTGGTGTAAGCCAGGGAAACTTGTTGGCTAGGCTTACTTAGGCCCTTGGGCCAATAGCCTAGTACCTATCTATGAATGTATGAACAGGCCTGCAGTAGGCTTAAGTATATAATACTACTCATTTTCTGATTTTATTTTAATAGTTTCTAACACAGCCAACACAGAAATGGAGTAGATATACATATGCATACACTTATGGCTGCTCCAAGACATTGACCAAGTAGCACTGATTCAGTAGTAGCACAAGCAGCAGCACCACCTATCCAAAAAACACTGTAATGCATTTAGAAAGCACCACTGTAAGTGACACAGATCTTCCGATGAATAGCACATGCACCATGGTAGGTACCAGCATGTACTTCATGAGTCACCTTTTTCCTCACTAACACATCACTGATATCTATGTTCACTTTCAAGGTAAGTGTGCTGTTCTCTTTCTCCAATTACTACTAACCTTCATCTGTAGATATGGAGATTGATGAAGAACTGAGTGTCACAAAACTATAGGCTCACATTGTTTACAATTGTGCTTCCACTGCAGTTACTACTACAACCACCCATTTGGTAGAAATACAACAGTATGTCCCATATTCTCTTGCACAAGGACTATATGCTTTCGTTGCTGCCTGCCTATTACGTAATGACAAAAGCACTGTACTGAATACTTTCAGTAGAGATCAGTAGCAGATGATGACTTCAAATCAAAGGGGAGCTTCAGGAGACAGCTGAATGGGTGAGGCCAATTGAAATGGGTGTGGCCAACTAAAAAGGG
This sequence comes from Protopterus annectens, assembly GCF_019279795.1. NCBI lineage: Eukaryota > Metazoa > Chordata > Ceratodontiformes > Protopteridae > Protopterus > Protopterus annectens. Next base: position 1,674,915,666 of record NC_056726.1, read on the forward strand.
GATGAGCTATGCTCAAAACCACAAAAACTGTAACTTTAATTAAATATGCTGCCCTGAGTGCCAAACATCATTATGAGAGTCCAATCAAGACAAAATGAAGTGTAGAAGAAAAAAATATTTAACTGCATTGGCTGCATGACAGCTTACTTAATATCTAGATGGAAACAAAAAGGTTGTGAGGCATGAAAAAATAAATTACTTTTTAAATACATTACTGGAATGCCAGTCAAAATCAAGTATAAAAAACAAGCAGCACTCAACTCAAACCACTTCTCCTTGCACTGCAGTTCTAATTATAATTTATATTCAGCATTAGTAAAGTACCAAGTAACATGCCTAAAGTAGCAATCTCTGTGATACCCCCATTTGTAAAAATGTTTCTTATCCAAAAAAGACCTGCTGCCTGATAACTATTTACTTGTTTCATGGGGAAAACATGATCAAAGTAAAAAATAAAAAGCAAACAAGAAACAAACTCAACATAATTGCTTAAAGGATTACTACACATGTTATGGACCACACACGATATATTGGCATTCTGTTTAGTTTGCAGGTAAAGCCAGCAAAGATGACTGCAAGTCTCCAAAAAATGTAATGAGCTTCTTAAAATAATGTAATCCTGTCCTTTATTACAAATACTGTCATATGCATTTCAGTACCCAAGGCTTATACGTTATCTAGTTATGTAAGTATTCTCTGCATGGCAACAACAGAAAGGTTTTCAATGTTGGCAATTCTTTAAAAGTATGCTTATTAAAACTTACTTGCATCTTACAATCTCAGACAAGCTTATCTGATGGTCATTAAAGCATTGCTACTTAAACACAGAGCAACAGGCACTTTCTGAATAATAATAAGCATAAATCAACAGTATAAAAATATGACAGAAACCAGAACATTCTGCAAAATCAAGGACAGATGAAAAGCCACTATAGTACTTGTCTACATTGGATGGAGGGATACTCTGCACATTTAAACTGCATAGCTGCTCCTTGCCTTGCTTGGACACATCCAGAGTCACTACATGGGGGAGTGGGGTGCAACAAGTATGTCACAATTTGAAATGTCTCTGGCTGACTGTGATGGCCCTGACAGATCTGTCATACCTCTCAACCTCAGAGCAAGAAATCTGGACAAAGCCATACATAGAAGTGGAACAAGGGCCCAAAAATAAGGTCAATCTTTTAAATATTGCTCTTATAAATTTAGAAAGATAAGAGAATAGTAGATATTGTATTAGTATGAATTTTCTGAAGGGTATGAAATCTGAAACTGAAATGTCTGGCATTATTTTCTAACTTCAATCTTTAATGATTTGCCACTAATTTGCCAAAAAAACACAATTTTATGAAAAATGGACCAAAAATGTGATGCAAAAATAGAAAATAGCCACACATTACAGCTGGCCACCTGTCAAAGAAGGGACACTTTTTAATATTAGTACTGCTAACTTGAATCTACATGCATTTCTGAAATAAAAGTAATCTATAACTTCGAGTATTACAGTTATTTATTAATTGTAAACCCTCCATGTTTTCTTCCAAAATTGCCATTTTGTGGAGGGATTATTAAGGAAGAGCCACATTTTCAGCCAAAATCGGGGACAGTTGAGAGGTTTGGATATGCCTAATTCTATAAAGCAATTTATTTGACATACATCTCAACCTGTTAATGCAGGAAATCTGGACAAGGCCAAATATATTGGGGGAACATATAAACAGTACTAAAAACTGCTCTTGTATAAACTGAGACAGTTGATAGAATAACATGTCTTGCTTTAGCATGCATTTTTCTGACGGTTATGAAGTCTGAAACTCAGTGTCTGTCATTATTTAGTGACTTCATTCCTAAATGATTTGCCAGAAAACCACAAATTTTATCAGGAACAAACCAAAAATAAGAAGTAAAAATCTATTCATTCTGCAAAAACATTTGGACAGTTGAGAGGTATAGTTCAGCCAGGGTTGTCTTTGAGCTTGCTGCCCTTCCACCCTCACAAAATCATGCAGCCATTCCAATGAACCACTACTTGGCTATTTCACCGCATTTACCATAAACACTAATGTGCATACTGCTTTACTTCCGCTATGATTTGGACTTCATTTGAAAGTTTTATTTTGCATTTTACAGTGCAAACACTAATAGATATCTGCTAAACAAAGCAATGCAGTCTCACAATGAAAACAGACTTAGCATTAAAACTTCTCTGCCCTTGAAACTCACATTCATTGAAACAGCATTGAAACCCACATTCAAAGAAAATGCATTTTGCCAGTGGCAGATAAAGATTAACTTTGGGTTTGGGCTGTTTTTAAATCACAGGCCTCTTGCACATGAAGCATACACATGCTCTTTCATACACCTTCCTGAGTGTATTAAATTATATTCCTTGTACAATACAGTACAGTTTTAGAGAGCATTTTAAATTTATTGTTTTGAAAATTTTCCAGTAAACAATGAAACAAAATGCATGCACCAATAATGACAAAACCACCCAATTCAGAACATTTCAATCATAAAAGTCTACTCAGTCTTCTACAGTCCACCAGTATCAGTACATATGCACAATCTCAGAAGAAGTAAAAGTCATCTAAATAATTCCACATTAAAGAGATCTGTAACTAATGAAGAGGTTGCTTGTAGCAAACAACTTTATATTTCATTGTTTCATCTACAAATAAAATCCCTGATGCCCTTAAAAAATAAATTGCCTATGTTACAGTAAACAAATAATAAGCTAGTAATATTGCAAAAGGGAATGGATGGCAAACTGATAACAGGTTCATAGTTACTAGGTATCTTCACCAAAAAGGAGTGCAGCATCCACCCTCATTGCAACACAGTACAGTATCATCAATGCATCTGCCAACTGTGGTTGTAGAACCCACAGCTTTCTGCATCAAAACCAAGTACACTACCTGTTGTGCTATTAACAATGCAAGCAGACTCAGCATAAGCAGCACTAAACGTTTACTCCCCTGCAGCTCTCAGCTCCTTGTAAAGTCTACTCAGCTGTATCTCTGAACTTTGTAGCACAAGAAATCTGGAAAAAGCCAAAATTTATTGAGGGGGGCGAAAGCCCAAAAAACAGGGACATATTTTAAACATTGCTAGTATAATGTTGGAAAGTTGCTAGAATGAAATGCTGTGTTACCACCATACATTTCACTGCGAAGACTTGAACCCAGGACCCTGTGCAAAACAGTCAGTGCAACATACCACTATGCCAAATCAGCTATTTTGGGAAAAAAAGGAAGACTGAAACTTAAACGGCTACCGTTTAGTGAATTCAGTTCTCACCATAGCTGTCAGCCTCTTGGCACAAAAATTCTGAACAAAGCCAATAATGAGGGAATACAGCCCCCAAACATATTCAGTGAATTCAGTTCTCACCATAGCTCTCAACCTCTTAGCAAGAAACACCCGGACAAAACCAGTAATGGGAGAATACAGACCCCAAACATATTCAGTGAATTCAGTTCTCACCATAGCTCTCAGCCTCTTAGCAAAAAACACCCGGACAAAGCCAGTAATGGAGGAATACAGCCCCCAGACATATTCAGTGAATTCAGTTTTTACCATAGCTCTCAACCTTAGCACAAAAAACCTGGACAAAGTCAATAATAGGGGAATACAGTCCCAAAAATAGGGACACATTTCAAATATCCATCTTATAAACTTAGGAAATTGCTAGAATAAAAGCTTTTGTGTTACCATGTACTTTCTGAAGAATATGAAGTCTGAAATTCACATGCTTGTCATTTTTATTTAACATTTGCTAACCAGGAAAGTCTGACTTGGAACAAAACCCAAATAAACACAGGGAGAACATGCAGAGTCCATGCAGAAAGCACCCCAGCTAAGGGTCAAACCAGAAGCTGTCAGGCAACAATGCTACCACTGCACCAATGCACTACTGCCTTTGCAAGAACACAAAAATGCAAAAAACACATATTTTATGAGAAACAGAACAAGTATGAGGGAAAACTCTGCAATTGTTTTACAAATGGTGGTGGACAGGGAATTCAGACTCTTGCCACCTAGGCCCAAGGTACAGAATTCAAGCCTGTTTTCTACCCACCACCATATAGCACTGGAGAATTTTTATACCTATTTACCTGAGAACCTATATCAAACAAAGCTCCTCATTAGCACTCTTCAAAAAAAATCTTGATGATTGGATGGGGAATAGGAAATTCACCCTGGGGATCACCTCTGTGGCTCTGCTCGACAGTGGCACAGGAAAATAATTTTCTTGGGTGACAAACGCCAGGGTACCTTTTTGGCTGGGCTTGTATAGGCTCAAGGGCCAATAGCCTAGTACCTACCTATGAACCTATGAACCTACCTATAAACACACCTTTCATTTCAGTTCCCTACCTGTGCTGAGAGAAAAGGCTCCAGTAACAATCCAAATCCATCTACAGTCCCACGCAGGCTCTGGTAATAGCTTCCCCATGAGAGCAGGCTCCAGCCTGCAGACGTTGCAGTCCAGACATCTTCTGTTCTGTGCGGTCATTACCGCATAGACTTCTGGGTTGCAGGGCAGAGTTGGTGTTTCCTCCTATCTGGACTGCTGACAAAGTAGTCTGGAGTTCCCAATCGATGAAACTCTCATGCTCGAGTTCTGGGAGAGTTCCCAATCTAAATCACGTATGAGCGAGTCATTCCGGGACTCGAGAAAAATGTCTTTTCTTTTATTTTCTTTCCATTTTTTATTTTGTTTTGTTTTCTTTCCACAGCTGGGGGGGGGGGGGGCTGCAGTCCTGCAGTCCTATAGCATGAGCCACCCCTGCTGCTACATATTGTGCCTGATTTACAGTTTCACGAATATCTAGACTTGACCAATTCAAACAAACCTTTGTAACCTGCTCTTGTATATGTGATAACAATACTTATACAAACTGACACCCACTGACGCCTTCCATAGGCCACAGATGTCCAAAGAAGGTTTCAAATGCATCTTGCATTACTAGTGTACATCAATAGATTAATTCTCTGTTTGCACAATAGCTTCATTCCGGGACTCGAGAAAATGTTCTTTTCTTTTGTTTTCTTCCCATTTTTTTATTTTGTTTTGTTTTCTTTCCACAGCTGGGGGGGGGGCTGCATTCCTGCAGTCCTATAGCACGAACCAACCCTGGTTGAGATGTCAGTGTGGAACATCTAGACCTGAATCATCTAATGCCTACTCTCTACTCCATTAGATCTCTGCAGAATGTGTGCAGCCCCTGAATGGAAGTAACCTGAGATTACTTCTGTGTCACCTGGACTTGAGGAATCCGTTCTGGCCAATTACAGTTTACAGTGGGATTTCAGGTGATACATTTACAGTTATGTGGCAATCACACATACATAAAATAATCAACAAGTTTATTTCCATGAGAAACAGACTAAAGATTCATAAATTTACTACAGATCTTATTTCGTATCCACCCCAGGTAATGCAGAATTCACTGCAAATACTAAGTGTACGGAGGATTACACCACTCAAATAAGTTGTAGACTCAAAATGCTGAAGCTAACGTTAGTAATCACTTTTGAGATAAAGCAGATAATTTCCTTTATATGCACCTCAGTTCTTTCTTTTTCCTTTTGTTATGTAGAGCTTGAATTACTGAGTTCTAATGAAACTTCTCCTGATGCTTGTTCTATTTTAATCAACTTTCAGGATATACCTTTGTCGTTGTATAGTGTTGACAGTATTACTTTCCAAATGCCACTTCAATTTTACCATGGAGCAAGGAAAATATCCTTTTGATAATAGAGAAGTATTACCCTAGTATGACTTAGTCTGCTCTGTGTAGAAAAGAAAACAATCTGTTAATGCAGTAGAGAGCTGCCATTTTTAATTTCTCCAAGTCTTTTGGGTTTCTAATACCATGATGGGAATGGTCCCCATTCTGCCATCTTAATATGACTTTACATGTCCTTCTATAATACTCGTAGCACTGTTCATATTACAATGGTGGAGATCTGACTTCACTTGTTACTTTATTCTGTTGGAAGTACTTGATGTAAATTCATTATCACATTGTATGGGTTTCCTTTCAGCTGCTAATGAATAGACTGTTTATCCATTGATCAAGCTTCACTGGAAGACGTGGCTCTTTATCTGAGTGCTTTATACAGCAGTGATCCATGTGGGATGAAAAAATATTCATTTTCATGAACTCTAGGATTTCAACACATTGACAAAAGAGTTAATACCATGCTTTCTTTTTGTGACTTTGGAATGAGAATATAAACGTTAGAGGGGAGTTATAGTAAAGTCACCACAAAGAGATGCTTGTGGAAAAAAAAAGGATCTGTCTTTGGTGTATTTGCATAAAAGCAGTTTAGCTATGATTATGCATGTTTACAATTTTTTGTACTTTAGCTAGATTTGTGCAACTGCATCCCAAGCAACATATTTTACAGCAGTGTGGTTTCAGTCATCTTCTTCTTCTTCTTCTTCTTTCGGCTGCTCCCATTAGGGGTCACCACAGCAGATCAACTGTTTCCATTTCTTCCTGTCCTCTGCATCTTGCTCTGTCACACCAACCACCTGCATGTCCTCTCTCGCCATATCCACAAACCTTATCTTAGGCCTTCCTCTTTTCCTGTTACCTGGCAGATTCATCCTTAGCATCTTTTTCCCAATATACTCTGCATCCCTCCTCAGCACATGTCCAAACCAATGTAATCTTGCCTCTCTGGCTTTGTCTCCAAACCTTCGAACCTGGGCTGACCTTCTAATATACTTATTCCTAATCCTGTCCATCCTCATCACACCCAGTGCAAATCTTAACATCTTCATCTCTGCCACGTCAAGCTCTGACTCCTGTCTTTTTGTCAATGCCACTGTCTCCAACCCATATAACATAGCTGGTCTCACTACCCTCTTGTAGACCTTCCCTTTCACTCTTGCTGGTACTTGTCTGTCACAAATCACTCCTGACACTCTTCTCCACCCACTCCATCCTGCCTGTACTCTCTTCTTCACCTCTCTTCCACACTCACCATTACTCTAAACTGTTGATCCCAAGTATTTAAACTCATCCACCTTCACCACCTCTACTTCCTGCATCCTCACCATTCCTCTATCCTCCCTCTTATTCACACACATATATTATGTCTTAGTCCTGCTGATCTTCATTCCTCTTCTCTCTAGAGCATATCTCCACCTCACCAGGGTCTCCTCCACCTGTTCTCTACTCTAACTACAGATCACAATGTCATCTGCAAACATCATAGTCCACGGGGACTCCTGTCTGATCTCGTCTGTCAACCTGTCCATCACCATTGCAAATAAGAAAGGGCTCAGAGCTGATCCTTGATGTAATCCCACCTCCACCTTAAATGCATCCGTCACTCCCACTGCAGACCTCACCATTGTCACACTACCCTTGTACATATCCTGTACCACTCTTACATACTTCTCTGACACTACTGACTTCCTCATACAATACCACAACTCCTCTCTAGGCACCCTGTCATATGCTTTCTCTAAATCCACAAAGACACAATGCAACTCCTTCTGACCTTCTTTGTACTTCTCCATCAACACTCTCAGACCAAACATCTCATCTGTAGTGCTCTTTCCTGGCATGAAACCATACTGCTGATCACTAATCATCACCTCCCTTCTTAACCTAGCTTCCACTACTCTTTCCCATAACTTCATGCTGTGACTGATCAGTTTAATCCCTCTGTAGTTACTACAGCTCTGCACATCACCCTTATTCTTAAAAATCAGTACCAAAACATTTTTCTCGATTCCTCGGGCATCCTCTCACTTTCCAAGATTTCATTAAACAATCTAGTTAAAAACTCCACTGCCATTTCACCTAAACACCTCCATGCTTCCACAGGTATGTCATCTGGACCAACAGCCTTTCATTTCTTTATCATTTTCATAGCTATCCTTACTTCCTTACTTCCTCCTTGCTAATCCACTGCACTTCATGATTCACTATCCGCACATAATCCAACCGTCTCTCCCTCTCATTCATTCAGTCATAAAACACCTAAATAAGGTGCTATAAATACTGTTCTCCAAGTGTGATTGACTGTACAGAGATGTCTTCCACCTTTTCATGTTTATTTCCTAAACACTTGACATTATATTGACAGATTAAAGCAATACAGTATAAATAAATCTTTGACATATTTTTTCAGTAGCTGGTCAAGTCAGAATCTATGAAATGTTTTTTTTTATATGTTTATATAGTGCATTCCTTCCATCCTTTTTCTTAATGTCATAAAGGTATTGATAAACCCTTTTCCTCAGACTAAGCTTAATCTTACCTGTGTAGAATGCACTGCAATGGTCACAGAGGGCCAAGTATACTGCACCCTTACTACCACAATAAAATTTCCTTGGAATATCAATCTCACCATAACCTTCTATCACCACAGATTTCCCTTCACAAATGTATCGGCACTGGGAACAGTGGCCACATTTAGCCATCCTTCCATGTCACAAGTTCTACAATGTCCTTTCCAGTACAGTCTTAACACAAAAAATCGTTCTTGTACACAATGGTAGGCCTTTTACCCACAACCTCCAAATGTTCATGTTCCACCCCAAAAGCCCTCCAGGTCCTTTGGATAATAGATTATAATCCAAATAAATCATTATTATATGTCAAAATGAGGGCTCTGCTATACTCATTCACACCTTCCTTTCCATGTGCATTACTAAGCACCACCTTATCCCTAGACCCTAACAGTGATGTAAAATGGTCTAGCCTTCTTTTCTCACTAACTTCTGATAAAATATCCAACAAAAATGTTGCACCACACTACAATATGCTGCCTTCTCAGCCTACCCATAGTTCCAATATTACTACAGGATAGGAAATGTTTTTCAGCATGTTAAGAGAGCACTGCTAACTGCTCATCCATTTGTCTAGTAGCTACTGTAATGACTTCCATGTATTGCTCCTCATAATTATGAATGTGTTTACACTGTCTTACCTGTTGCACTTATAATTACTCAGAGTGTATACAATATGTGTCACTTAGTTTTACAATATTAGTCTGCCTGTAATGAATGTCACAGGTAATGGCTTTTAATGTTAAAAATGAATATAATTGGAGCTTTTCTCCCCGGGCCTCCACTGAAAATGGAGCCGGACTCTCCCGGTTAACAAATGTAAAATAAAAATAAATAAAATAAATAAATAAAAAGGGTTCATGATATCTTCTTAACCTAAACATATTCAGGACTTTGTCACATTCCAGTTGAAATCCAATGTCATCTGTGACTATCCTGGCCAGTCTTACATACTGTCCCTTTACAAGGGCCTTCTTCTGAAGAATAGGGTGCATGCTGTGAAAATGTAAAAAAGTTTTGGAGTATGTAGGTTTACGATAGATTGATTTCAAACACTTTTTATTTTATTTTTCCTAATAGTAATATCAAGAAAATTTACTGAATCAGTCTGAACATCCATCATGGACTTCAAAAAATCAGTAGTGGTGTGCAAATAATCATAAAATTCCTGTAACTTACCCTCTCCTTCAGTCCAAAAAATAATGTCATCCAAAAATCATCAATAAAACACCCAGCCATCCTTGAATTTGGAATTAATGACAAATGGAGTCTCCCAATCAGCAACAACTGCATTAGAAATCATGGGGGCACAAACTGCCCCCATGGCTACCCCTGTCTTCTGTCTAAATAACTGGTTTTCAAATACAAAAAAAAATGTTCTAAAATCATGTCCATAAAAACTCTCAACTTACTACCCAACCCTTTATCAAATTTAGTAAAAAACAAAGGTATTTGTAGACCCATTCAATACCAAAATCATGGAAAATGAAGAATATAGGTGCTGAATGTCTATTGTAACAAATATCAGACTCTCACTAAACATCTCATTAGAAATTCATATTAGAAAATCCCATGAAACCTTCAATAGGCAACCGTGATTCTCGAATACATTTTTTTATGTGAAAGTCAATATACTTGGTTAGACAAAAGGTTTTAGATGCTTTTGCATCAACAATAGGATGCATCGGCAGGTCAGCTAAACTCTTGTGAATCTTTAGGATCCCAAAGATGGTGGGGATCCTGGGGTTATGGACCACCAAGAAATGAAATTAATCAACAGTAATCAAATTCTCAAGTAACATTTCTTCCAACATCAAATCTATATTTCTATAAGCTATGTTCCATTAGTTGACTGAAATCTCCTCATTTGTATCTGAATATAAGATATGAAACATTCTGTTTATATAATCATTGGTATCCATAACCACCAGCCCCCCACCCTTGTCAGGTTGCATTATCCTTCATAGGTTCACAGATTCATAGATCATTGGGAAGGTGGCTTAATGGCTAAGGTGTTTGCCTTACAAACACAAGGTGCAGGGTTTGAGTCTCACAAGGGATAATTAGCTAGGCTTAAAATGGCTCACAAGGGCAGTTAGCTTAGTATGAACCTATGATAAAGTGATTTTGCAAACTTAAGGTCCAAAGTCTTCATCTCCTTTTTTGTTGTTCTTTCACACATGTCAATTATGTCAGACACTTCCACAGCTAGGCTTTTTCACTCTCCATTCTAGGAAAAAGATCAGCACTGGTGTGACTTTCAACCAGCAGCCATCAAGGGGTGGCTCATGCTAATGGCTCTACCATTTCTATTCAGTTGTTCCGGCAACTCTTAAGGGAAACGTGTGCAATGGGTGCTGTGTGGGAAGTTATCCTTAGGTGATAGTTCCTCAAGAAATCTTGTCACCCTTGACAGTAGTTGCTGCCATACAATCATTGATCTCCATTAGGAACTGCCATTGGCATTAAAAAGCAATGTAGTTGAAAACTGATATGTCCTTAAGGATCATTTGTCTATATGTCTATATTCCACGAGCCTCCACTACAGGAGGTTTAAAGTATTTCTTGCAGTTTTTACTGCATGATCTGTCTGTGTAAACTTTTTTTTACCCTTTGCTTGTTTATATATATATATATATATATATATATATATATATATATATATATATATATATATCTATATGTGTGTATATATATATATATATATATATATATATATATATATAGATGTAAACACATGGTTTACTATCATTATGTCGTCTTGCAGGTGGCTTAATCCACTTGCATGATATCCTACATCCCAAACAACAGAATGTCGAACACAAACATTTCTGACTGTCCTACCTATGTTCCCTTCAGAACCCATGCTAATGCAGTAAGGCATTTCAGTGTTCGGTGTTTCTGTCAGGTATGCCATAATTTGGCATTCCGACTTTCACAAAGGTGCAATGACCATATTCCTTCCCAATTGCCTGTGAATCAATATAATAATAATAAACCTATATATATATATATATATATCTGTAGAGACACACACACACACACACACACACACACACACACACACACACACACACACACACACACTCACACACACACACACACACACACACACATATATATATATATATATATATATATATATATATATATATATATGTATATATATATATATATATATATATATATATATATATATATATATATACTTTCCCACTAGAAATGTTCAAGCAATTATCTTTTCCTGTATGTGGATGTGACATTAAGTTAATATTACTTAAAAGAAAATCATAATTTTCTTACCTGGCCATTCATGACCAAAAAAAAAAACAGACACTCCAACAGCTTTTTATTCCAACCTAGCAGGCAAAATCTTCAGTTCATATTTTTTTGCAAGATACCCACCTCTTCAACTTTATGATACACCTTGTAATAATATCTGGAAAATAAAAGAAAAACTATTTTCCTAGAACACTAACAGTAAACACCTATGCCCAGTCATCAAATGTACTCTGCTTTGTTATAGTCTATAAGTCCAGTCCTACTTTCACAAGTATTCAATTTTGTATTTACATTCCAACATGTTAATGCTATTTTATTTTATTTTATTTATTTTACATTTGGTTACCAGGAATGTCCGACTAGATGAAAGTCCTTTTTCAATGAAGGCCCAAGGAGAAGAACTCCTCACTTCTGACATATTACACAGCGCAGTAAAAACTAAGACATACCCCCGGATTCATAAAGCTCAGCGCAAGGCCGATGTAAGGCCTGCACCAGCCGTGCGGCGTATATATGGTGTAGTAGTGCCATATGCATATTAATGAAGGTGCGCTGCCACGACATCCACGTACATAGGACACGTGCGTGAGTGCATGGGGCATTACCAAGCTGTGCCCGGAGGCGTGTCAATGTCAGCTGTCGATGAGCAACCTAAACTGTTGAATATTATAGTCTACCTGCAATAGTAATCGCACCTATCAGTGTCCGTGGATAATGAAACGTATGCAAAGCATGCAAGACAGTTCCCGGCCACACAAAATGGAGAACCAAACAGAAATGCACGCAACACAATATGAGTTTCCGTCCATGGAACAAATGATATTTAAAATAATGTGTCTGTAATGTACTGCACTGTAAGTAGTTATACCCAGTGGAAGTGAAGCGTATCATGTCATCGCGACGCCAATACACACGTCTAGCCCCATGGGCATGGTCACCAGCAGTCCCACAGTGGTAGTGATAGTACACAGCTGGGCAGTTGTGGCTATATAACAACCGTAAAGAAACCTGACAGTCCAAATTGTATACCAAACACACACAAACATATGTATATTAAAATGTGCTATACACATGAACAGGAACTTAACTGGCACATACACATAGGATACTATATGTGGAACCGGGATATCCAAAAGCAGAACCCATGCATGCAAATGCAATACACAACAACCCCTGTATAGCACATAACCCGCACCCATGTCCAAATGTCCACGAAATCCAGCTACCAGCCTTGCGCAGCCGTACACCTACACATATCGAGTATTCCCCATATGTAGTAGGAAGTATCGTCCTAGGCAGTGTCAGGATTGCAAATATGTATCCCACGTTTGTAAACATCCCATCACAGTTACGTAAATCCAAATGCTCGCGCATTCATGTTTCGGCAAAATGTGTGTACATCCCACGTGGGATAAGTAACCTGTTGAAACCTCAGAGTTGTTTACACGCCACGGTGTCCAGTACTGTACATGTCTGGACAAAACATGTATGTGTAGTCACGGTACTGTTCAGTTTCTACACAGACATGCAAAAACATACTTAGGATGGAACAGCTGTCCACCATGCTGGTCTCCCCACTAGGATTGCCTCCTGTTCAGATACCCAAGGTGGGTCTTCCGTTGTAGTATTGTGAGAATTTGCAGGATAAAACATACCCCGGCCAGTGCAAAGGACAGAATTACACTTGTATGCCAAGATAAAGCTTATTCCATAGCATTTGAATAGCTTATGCTAGCCAAATAATAGTAATGAGATCCAGAAACAAATACCAGTATCATGCAACTAGTAAAGAAAAATAAGAAATATATTTTTGTCTTAAAATCACAGGACATTTGCCATGTCTTAGGTTTCTCACAGGACACAACTGTCCAAAGTGGGACTTCCTCGCAAAGAGGAACAGGTGGTAACCCTACTCCCCACTGAATTATCGACAGTATATATTCAACTCAATCACATACCGACACCACCTCTCAACCTATTACAGCAACAAAATCTGGACAAAGCCTAAAAGGATGGGTGGACAAATAGGGACAGATGTAATTACTGCTCTCACAAACTTCGAAAGATCACAGAATAATAGTATGTACATAAGCATGAAATGTTGTGAAGGATGTGGGTAGTCCCCAGTATTACAGAGGTCCGTACATTTATACTGTAACAAACCTTCACATATGTTGACTGTACTACTGCATACCTGTAGTTAATTCATAGTTAAGTCATGTGCAAAATAATAATCCTCGTAAGAATGAATACAGGAAATAGTTAAATGTGAATGGGAACACCACTCACTGTGGATTATGTATTGTAACCACCCCCACCCATATTATGTATTGCCAACATTATAAGCTGCTGACAGGTGCCCAAACACCTGTGTCTGTAAACACAGATAAAATGTTTAAAATGGACAAACCCTGTCCATGTGCTTTGCTGACATTTGAACACAGTCAGGGCAGTTCCATTCACCAGGTGGACAAGTCTAAACCCAGATCACCACATGAACACCCTGACAATTAAAGACCTGTATGTGTCAGGACTATAAGCC
>NC_056726.1:1674930309-1674953263 GCF_019279795.1 Protopterus annectens
GCTATAAGGCCTTCTTTAGCTATGGTATTTGGACACCTGGGAGGACACTCCCAGATATGCTCAGACTGGGTTCCAGAATGATGTGAAGATGACTGAACCTACACAATATTGCCAACATGTACTTGGCTGACAGGTTGATTGCTAACTTCTCCCCCTCCCCCACATGGAGAGATATCTATACTGGAGGATTGTAGATCCTGGAACATTCGTATGCGACACAGGTGGGAAATGCTCTCCAAGGCAGTAAACACAGCATCCACATGGGACCAGATGGTGTCCTGCAGCTGTGTACTCCATGAACTCAATGGGAATTAAACCTACAGTTAAGACAGCTGCTTTAATCTTAGCCTCACCTTGTGGATCACACGTAATGCCAAGTAGTATTGCACCAAAGCGACTATAGTCCCACCACCTTCACCAAGGGATGGTGCCTGCCCACTGACCCTGGTAATTACCATCCCATTAGCTTGACAAGCCTTATCTGCAAAGCCATGGAGAAGGATCATATATGGAACTCATAGATAAAGACATAGGGGACTTGCATACTTTGGGATCCAACCCAGTTTGGCTTGGTCAAAGGCAGATCATGCCTTTTAAAACTTGGTTGACTTTTTTAGGATCAGTCACCAAGGCCATTGATGAGGAGTAAAGCAGTCCATACAGCCTACCCTTCGACCTGGCAAAGGCCTTTGACACGAAAATACCCCACTTTAGGTATCATTGATAAACCCATCAGCTTGAATGTCGAAATACATACGCTTCGGGCCAGATGGGTTGCAAACTGGCTAAGTGACAGAACCCACACGGTCATTAGTTGCTGGCTTAAATAAATCATACCTTTCACAGCCCGGTCATTATGGTGGTGTCCCACAGGGCTCAGAAACTGGGTCCCTCCTTTTTCAGCATCTACATTTCCAAAGTACAAGCAAACACAGGGCGTTATGAGCTGACAATGTTTGCAGATGACTGCAAACTGGGTGCCATAGTCGGACACACATCATCTGAGCACAGTATATCCTTCCAGAAGGAGGCCTCTACAGATATGGATAACTGGTGCCAGAGACATGGCCTACAGCTAGTTGTCGGGAAATGCATAGTCATACCCTTCGGGAAGAACAACAAGTTTTACCCCCAGCTACCATATAGGTGGCAATCCACTTGTGAGCACACAGAGAGAGAGTTTACCCAGGGATCTGGGGACCCGGGTTAGTCGGTAACCATTCGTTAAACGACACACATTACTAACACTTAGTTGGGTAGACCTTCTACATTGCCACACCTGGATCATGAAGGGATTCACATCTAGATCAGGGGAGTATCGGCTGTCCCCTTTGTACTCATCACTCATTAGACCTATGATTGAGTACACATGCCCCGTTCAGGAATGTATCTGGACCCCGACTGACCTTGCAGCAGCTGGAAGAGCCGCAACGAGTTCATCGGACAAAGCGGATGGTGGTCTCAGGAATATGTGTTATGCTGACTGTGGACCTGAAAGGATTCCAGCTCTATTCGATGCGCGCATACCACTTGCCCATACAGAGGTGACTCAGTGCCTGACACTTACAAGGCCATGTCGAACTCCAGATTTGATGACTATGCTTCACCCTAAAGAACCTAGATCCTCAGAACCACAAGCGGGCAGAGTGATCTACTTTCAACCTTGACACTCGTCATTAATAGAATGTGCTGGAGAGGGACAGATTCATCACCCAGACACTACTGTGCTGGCAGGAACAACATCCCAGTACATGTGAGGCAGAGCAGCACCTGCTTTGGCCTTGTTTTAGTATTTTGACAAGGATGTCTGAATTGATTTATTTAACTTTAACCTTCTAAAATGAATTTTTACTTTACCACATTGCAGAATCTTTACATGATTTCATTGATATATTTTACATTAGTCATAATCATAAGGTTTATCTCTATATATTACATGGTTCATTTATATACCACTAGGTGTCTCTGGGTAGTTCTTTTAATATATTATTTTAATCCCTAGAACATATATATATACGTAGCTTCTATAACACTTGTGACATTTGGGAAAACATATATGTTGGTTCTTCTTTCATATATGCATACATAAAATCTTTATTTTTCTATGGAAGGAAATATACTTTGGAAGCAATGTCTGATTTGACTCACTGTGTGGAATCACATAACCCAAGTAAAGTTTTTTGCTTGTTTGCCCTTTAAGGCATTTTCATTAATACTCATAGCCAGCATCTAATTTACTGACCACCATTAAGGGTTTTAAATGTAGTAGGTTGAACTGCATTTGTATGCATATTCCTGAGAGAAGTCATGCTTATGGCGAAGCAGACCTAAAGCGCTTCAATAAACTATGGTGACTGCATTTAATCTTCCTTGGTAGGCTCTTGAGTGGTCACTGTACCCGTTTCTGACAGTACCTCATTTTTGCTTTGGGACTTTCTGCTGGTTCTCTCGTGTTTTTGTATGGGGAATGTCAAGGTATGGTCCCTATGTGTATTACCTGTATGTATTTCCTTGCACCTGCGGCTGATGTAATTCCAACGGGTTTGCAGTTAAGTCGGGTGCCGCATCTTGGCCGTGCAACATGTCCATCCATGAAAATTGCCTACTGGACACTGGTATAGGGCTGTACACACATTTTACACCTGCATTTAGCATTCTCCGGTGGATTACTTTTGCATTATTAGTGGGGAGTAAGGCAGGTGTTACGCACATCCTCCTGCATCGGGGGCGGGACAAAGTGATTACCACTGCCAAACGACACCGAGCCCTGTTTCCTTACCGCAGGATCATAAACTGCATCACAGCCTACAGCAGCGCATTACATCCTTCATGTATGCAGGACTGTGATGTAGATCACTTCTATGGACTCGGAACCCTGGGGATTTCTGTTGCATATGTGTTGCATTTCCATGGACAGCTATCATCAACATTGAACCGCGCCCGATGGTGCATATGTGTGGCGCTGTGACGTGGTCACGACTAATCGGTTCGCGTGGGTGAAGACGGCCAGGCTTTTCATCGCATTCACGTCACCAGGAAAATTTTTGGGTCACTACAATGGACACCAATGTACATATATAAGTATGAGGCTTGTCGGACTGTATCGATGTGTGACAGTGGGTTTTGACTACTGCTGCGTCCGTGATCCCACCAATCGCGGATGACTGCTTGACCTACCCATAGTGTATTGCTGGAAACCATGTTTTCCGAGATCCAAAACCAAACAGCGGTGTGCATCAATGTTGCAGTTAACAACCGCTGGTTCAATCCCCAGAGGTCCGGTTGGGGAGACCTTCATCTGGTTACCGTTGTCAGAATGACACCTCCAGGACTGAAAGGTAAATCCATTTTCAAGCCCGTCTTGCAACTCAGTTTTGCAAATGTTATTATGCAGACACGTGTCAATACATGTATGATAAGCCATATTGTCCTTGAAGATTAACGTCTATATTATTTGGACAATGAAGCTTTACTATTCGACATCCGTTACTGTGGGTAAAGTTGCCGTTTACCATACACATGGCTTTCTCAAGGCGAATTCACAATTCAGTCAACACTGCTGTGTTCTCCGGTTTAAGGACCCTGAGCCAGTGGTCCGCGGTACTGCAGCCACTGCATCACTTGCATATGCAGTCTACCTCGGTACCGTTCACAGGACTGCATGGATCAGGCATTCGTCCTTACGCCCAACTGTGGTTCATTGTACAATGCCAAGCATTCCAGTCAAGCCAGTGTGCCCCAGCCCGCCACAAGCTGTGCAACGAGGAGGTATAAGCTGCCGCGTCTACAAGGCAGAGCAGACACCTTGTGGAGTATGACACCTTGGTCATTGCTATGGCGAGCTACAGGCTCGTCTAGCTGTGGCATGGTCGGGCACGTTCCACAGATATATCTACATATGGACCTGGCTGACAATCATACAGCCTTCATTTGCTATAAGTTGGACACCTGGGAGGTTGGTCACTCCCGCATTATGCTTTCAACTGGGTTCACGATGATGTGGAGTTTACTCTAACATACGTTGTTACCAAAATACGGGCCTGGTTCAGTGAGGACATCTCGCACCCTCCCCACGAAGAGATGTACATGCCGGCGGTTTGTGGTCCCCAGATATTCTGCTGGCCTTGCCCGCACTGGGACATCTCTCTCGGGGTGCGTGAACTAATAGCATCCATGGGGACCAGCTGGTGCACCCGACTGATACTCCATGATCTCATTGAGGAATTAGACCCACAGTTAGGACATGCTGTTTCTTTGTAGCCTCACCTCGTGGGTGTTCTAACACCCCAGGTTGTATCACCACAGTTGGGCTAACGTAGTCCCACGCTGAAACGGGCCAATGCCTCCACAGCCCTAGATTTATATCCCATTACCATGAGGAGACCTATCTGCAACGAGACATAGGGAGGATGTCCTGCAGCTCGCAGATGAAGGTTCATAGGGGACCTGCATGCTTTGCATCCAAGGTTTGGCTTGGTTAGGGAGGCGGTTCATGCGTTTAAAGCATTTGGTTGACATTTTCGGGATTATCAGTCCGAAGAGGGGTTATTGATGGGGTCTTGGCAGTCCCATACAGCCTACCTCGACCTGGCAAAGGCTCCTTCAACACAATAATACCCCCATAGGTATCATTGATAAACCCATCGGCTTGGATGTGAACTACGTTATATCGCAGGATGGGTTGTAAACTGGCTATGTGACACGCTCACGCCGTCATAGTGATGTACTGGCAACATGTCAAGTTCTTACTGCTCACTTCCGCAGGTTGGTGTCCCACAGGGCTCTTCCTCCTGTCCACTCCTCTTATACATCTGGCTATTTCCACCAAGTACCCAGGCACAATACAGGGTGTTATGGGTGACACTGTTTGTAGAGTGACTGCGAAATGGGTGCCATGGTGGGATGGACGCATCTGACACGGATATCCTTCAAAGGGGCCTCCCAGATATGCATATCTGCACCTCCAGGGACACTGGCCTGCAGCTAAAATGCAAGGTAATGCAAACATCATACCTGTCGAGGGAGATCTAGGAGTCACCCTATTGCAGCATATGGGTGGCAGTCCACACAGCCGCAGGGGTGATTACACCAGGGATCAGGGGACAGAGTTTGTCGATCACCATTCGCTCAACACCACCATCGCTATATATATCATTGATTCGGTGTGGGACTTCTACATTGCCCACCTGTTTGTCGCAGGGATTCACATCTAGATCAGGGTAGGTCGATTGTCTCCCTTGTACTCGATTACATGTTGTTACACCTATGATTGACTACATTGCTCATCTCGAGTGGTATCTGACCCGACACCTACAGCATGCTGGAAGGCCTCATAGGTTAATTGTCATACAGATGCAGGGGTTTTGTCATGGATTTTGTGTAATGCTGCCCCCACTGTTAGGACCTCTGCTCCATTCGGTCCACATACCTCTTGTTCAGTAAGTTGACCTGTGCCTGACATACGAGGCCATGTCCACCCATATGTCATGTGCCTATGCTTCACCTTACTGTATCTACATCCCTCGGAACCACAAGGGCAGGTGACGTGAACCTTGACGTCAAGTCATTAATATTAGGATGTGTTTGAGTGATACATACGTGCCACCCCAGACACTCACTATGCTGTGGATCTACATCACAGTACATGTGAGGGGCAAAGATCCTTATAGCCAGTATGTTCGGGGTATGTTGTCCGCTGGATGGGGATTGCAGATATAGGCCAGGGATTACATCATTATCACTGCTTGACAGAGGTAATTGCGGCAATATCATAAGCATTTTATTCTCCGGACCGAAGGTTGTGAAAGGAATCCTAACTATGGTGTAGGGTTATGGCTGAACTTGGGTAGATAGCCTACCCTAAAATTCCAGTATATGGACCTATGAACCTATATTCATAGTTTGTCCCATTTATACTTGTCTATCCCCTATCCTCTTTCTCATGTGTATATTTCTGTGGCACGGATTGTCCTCTGTATTACCTGCAGATATGCTGTCCACAGCACACATACGCCACGGTTGATTACAGTGTATCTGTGTCTCTACCACTGTGATACTGAGGACTACCACACATCCTTCACAACATTACATGCATATGTCCATTCTATCCATCCTTGGCCTATGGGGGTGCGGGGTTAAGGCAACGGTTACACGCGTCCCTGTTTGTGCACGCTTCATGGTGGTGTTTGACCAGCCTCCATTGCGTTGTGGGTTTACGGTTGTTGCTGTGTGTTTGGCATGTGTTTTCATTGCCGGTACATCTGTGGGAGGTGTGGTTGGCACATGTTCTCTTTGCAGGGGCCCCCATCCTGGGGTTTTGTGTCACGCATCTGCACTTGGCATCGTGCCATATGTCCTGTACAATTCCCACAGTCGTGGGTATGCCTTCATGCATTACTACTGCGTGTTACTGGCTGGTTGAATGTGGTACACATGGTAATTGTGGTGTTTGGTTGACCTATTCTATGCTAGGACATACACATCTGTCAATTAAGTTGTTTAAATCAGACTGTAACACTCATTAGGCTTTTCAAAATGATAGTCAATAACACAGGAAGCTCAGTTTCACAACGTTTTAATAGTGTGCACCAGGAGGCAAATAACTATGCAGTACAAGTATAGAGTTTTGTCTGACTCTATACAAGAAACAGCTGTATGAGTATTGTGTTTACAATCAGCTTTTTGCCCACCTTAATGATGTGGTCAGTCACAGGGCATTTACATCACTATAGTCCACAATATTGTATTCCTACAACGGTGCTAAGGTAATACTTATTAAATGTTTTCCCATGAGAATAGCAGCCTTGCAAGGCACCTAGTCAATTAGAATGTCCTTCTGTAAATTCTGCCTGTCAAGGTTCCAAGCCTGTTCGGATACAATAGTCAGTTCATTTCCTACTAGGTTCCTTTGTCTCTCTGGTGAGTAGCTGTACTCTATCTTGATAGAGTTTCACAAGGCCATCCTCCTCAGTGGAAGGATGAAAGATATACATGTACATACATTTATTATTCTCTAACCCAGCATATAATTAATGCTGAATGACATACGCCTGCTGAACTGGTTACTGCCAGGGTCAGGGTTCGATCACACTGCAGCTACACTACAGGCAATTACATGCATGATAGGTTCTACTGCCACATTGTAAAATAGAATAATATGCATTATACACTATTTGCTTCTAAGCTAGCACATCATATATGTTTATATATATATTTTTCTAACATTCTCCCTCCTTTGATTGCTTTTATTCTATCCAGAAACATATACAACATTATTTCATTCCCTAGCCTCTTCCTCTCTTTAACTTTTAACTAGGCAAGTCATTTGTTGTACATTTCAGAAAGGATTTCATTTGGTATTAACAAATCCCACCCCAGGTCTTGATACATAGTCTCGGTTACAGATACGTCAACAGAGCCCCTGACTAATACTTTTATACAAGGTATCCCGCAACAGACACATACTCCCAATATGAGCAGAACAACACAAATGGCAATCTAGATATTCAGTATGAGTGAACCCCATCCACCAAATGGTTTCTGGAAATAGTTCGTCAGTGGGTTTGGGCCTGGTTCCGCCATGGCTGATACCTGCTGTATTACCTCTAGGTGGTCGTTGATATTGTGCTAATTATGTGGTATTTACACTCAGCAGTCTTCTTTGATAAGCGCGCACGTACCACTTCTCGCCGCCAGGGTGCAGTCGTGAGCCATTACATTTTGTGGCACAACAGTTCTCATTGCATTCAGTTCATCAGTCACAAGTTCGGGAGCAGAAAAGTTGCATTGCTCATTACTTCGAGAGGTTTTGACAACTTCCTCAGTTCCCTGATTGATTTCACTGCTCCATAAGCTGGGATTGTTACAGCCCAGGATATAACACTGTCACTCAAGTCCATATGAGTCAATTTTCCTTTATCTCTTGCAGAAGAATGATTTTTCAAACAGCTTCCATTTCACCCACTGGATTAGTAGGTTTCTCGACTGAGTTCCCAGTTCTTCGAGCTATATCTCTTACATTTCGTTTTGTACCCAGAGGCAATTCTGCAGTATGTCATATGGCTGGAGCCAGATAACCCAAAAAACAACTGCCGAACCAATTCTCAGGTAACCATTGATATGCTTTTTTCCCACAAACAAAATAACAATATTCTACTTTACTACTGATGCGGGTTAACTCTGCATGTAACATTTTCCTGTCTATAACAGACAACTGTTTATACAATTCAGGATGTTTCTGCACATCTTTCCACGTTGTTCTCATTAAGCTTAAATACAAATCATGAATGGTGCTACAACTAGTACTGTGATCTTTGGCTGTTATATGACATTTGTAAGACACAGTTATGTTACAATTACTCCCACCAACTTGGACTGTATCATGTTTATGAAAACAAACAATTCCTTTTTGTGTAACAGGTAAGTACAGTGCCACTTTGTCCTGTGATCTCACAGAACCTGTATCAAATGGTAGGCATTCACAAGTCTCACTCTATCCCCAAGGGGACAGCATACATCGAAAGTCCTCCATATGATGTAGGTATGGCAGTACAAACCCAGCAATTTGAAATGTTCATAGTCTGTACATGCACACGCATCATGGCTAGGTATGTGTTGAGGTTTGGATGCCAATCTGTGGCCAGTTCATCACGTCTCACTATTTGTATCTGTGTAGTGATATGCAGGAAAGATCCCAGCAAAAGTAAAGTCACCACAAACATGGTTAATAGGTGTATGATCAGTAGAACAGTAAACCAATGTCTTTGGGGTTGCTTTGTATTGTTATACACTCTGCCCCGGGTGATTCTGTCTCTGTGGTACATCGGCTGCAACATGTAAATCAGACTGGATATTCTTTACTGGTTTGAAAAGGGTCAGGTGAACCCAGGAGTACCTTTGCGCAATCTTCACTGCAGTAGGCTAGCCAACAGTACCTGGTACGGACCTACCCACGTTGGACTCGTCCGGTTACTTGTTTGGATAACAGTCAACCACACCCAGGATACTGGAGTCAGCTCTGCATCCGGCTTCACTTGTTCTTTATCTGAAAAAGAGTTTAACTGCAAAACAGTGTTATTGGTTAACAATCCTCTCATGTAACTGGCTAATGAGCCATCGACCTCCAGCTCTGCAGGCATGACAGCTTTCCACCGTGGCACATACTATGCCATTCCAAATACTACTTCAAAGGGGGTCAAACCCTTTACATTTGGAACTGTTGTCATGCTCAGCAATGCTAGAGGTAGACAACAAATCCAATTGCCTGGGTGTCACTCATCAACCTCCTCAACTTATTTTCTCGAATCCCATTGTCTCGCCACCAGTCATGCTGACTGTGGGTTGTACTGCAATGATTATTCAAGGAAATCCCAAATAATCCCCCAGGTTGATAGATTGTCTGGTTCACAAAATGTGTTCTATTGCCACTGTAGCTTCTTTCCGGTATGCCAGATCTAGGAATACTTTATTTTACTGGGACCTTTGCCGCTGTTGCTGCATCCGGATTCCTGGTTGGAAATGCTTCTACCCATTTTGAAAACATATCTATAATCACTAAACAGTATTTCTTCCCTTCACATTTATTCAGCTGTATAAACGCCATACAAATAGTATGGAATGGATATGGTGGTGTAGGGAAACTCACTCGCTTCGGTTGCAATGCTCCCTGTGCATGATGTTTACTGCAAGTATGACACACTGCTCAAAATGTTTGTATGTGGTTCCTAATTCCGTATGTTAGGAATATTCTGTTAACCAACTGTACCATCCCCCCTGTTGAGACATGGCTCTACCCATGGCTCAACAAAGCCGCATATCTGAATAAATTAGACGTTAATATTGGCTTTCTCACTTTGGAGATGTACAGTCCGTCTTCAAGGATTGTTCCTCGTCTTACCCACATCTGCTTTTCTGCTTTCGTAGTTGATGTTTGCATTGTTTCTAACATTTCTAAATCTAGAATCTCTGAGGATTGTCATTCCTCATTCAAAAAGACACTTTCTGAGTGTGAGGCTGCTTGTTTTGCAGCTGCATCAGCTCGTGCATTACCTTTCGTAATCTTATCCTGTTGCTTTGTATGAGCTGCACATTTACAATTAGCTACTTTAGTAGGTAACTGAATGGTATCTAATAAATTCAAGATCAATTGCGCATGATTAATCGGGTTTACCAGTGGATGTTATCATTCCCCTATTCTTCCACGGCTGCGCATAAACATGCACTGTAGAGACAGCATACTGACTATCGGTATATATGTCCACACATCTGTTTTTTGCTAGAGTGCAAGCACGTTAAAGCTATCAATTCAGCTGCTTGAGCAGACAAGTTATGCTGCAGGGGTTGGGCTTCTACAATCTCAATATCAATAACTACTGCATAACCTACTTGATTCTTTCCTGTAGGACTCTTTCTACATGATCTGTACACATAAACTGTCACCTCTGCATCATCTAAGGGTATATCAGTAATATCCCGCCTGCAAAGTTATTTGCTCCATTTCCTGTAGGCAACTGTGTGGTGTGCCATACACAGGTGTCGGACGTGACGCTGATGGGTTTAATGTTGTACAACGCTCAATCACCATATGAGGTTGACTCAGGGTATGGTCAAACAAGAAAGATGTCTAGCACGGGTCAGGAATGCTATTTTCTCTTGCAGCAAAAGTATCGCAACTGCATGAGGCACTCTCACAGTGAGAGGGTGGAATAATACCATTGATGCCGAGGCCTGTACTGCCATGGCTGCTGCAACAACTGCTCAGTACACAATGTGGCAATGACCATGCCACTGGGTCCAACTGCGATGAGTAGTAAGCTATGGGGCGTTGCTTACTTCCATGCTGTTGCGTCAAGACTGACGCCATATATCTCTGCTTACAATCTACAGTCTGAAAACATCTGTTATGATTATTCGGGAGACCTAAAACAGATGTTGAAGCTATCAATCGTTTTAGTCTGCAGAAAGCTGTTTCTGCTACTGGAATCCAGTGTAGTATATCTTGTGCTGCCATAGGTGTATTAAAGATTAAAGCAGACAATAGAGCCGATTCAAAAGCATAGTTTAGTAACCAGCTTTGTCAAAAGTTAGTCAGCCCAGGAAGGACATCATTTCCTTCTTGGTAGTTGGCTTGGGTGCTTGTGAAATTGCTGCCTTCCTATCTTCATCTAATATTCTACCCTCCTTGATACCACATATCCCAGGTACTTGACCTGTATTCAAGTTGCAATTTATGCTTGTTTAATTTATGTCCTGTTCTGCTGAATATTTCAATAATGCTATTGTATCTTCCTACATTGCTGCTGGGTAGGGGCCGCAAGCAGGATATCATCCACATAAAGTAGAACTTGACTGCCCCCGGGTGGAGTAAACACCGGCATGTTGCTAGCCATCTCCTGTGCGAATATCGTTGGACTTTCACAGTATCCCTGTGATAGCCGGGTATGGCTGTATCTGTTACCCTGAATGTAAATGCAAAACAATACGGACTATCTGGATGTATAGGTATTGAAAAGGAAGCATAGCTTATATGTACCACGGTAAGATACTTCTGTTGCGGGTTCATAGCATTCAATATAGTGTGTGGGTCTGGCACCATCGGTACCCTAGGTATTATTGCATGATTTACAGCTTGTAAATCCTGTACCATCCACCATTCCCCGTTTGCTTTTCTATGAGGAGATACAGGGGTATTGCATGGTGAATAGTGATTACTTTGTGGATGGGGAATTCTCTGTGACTTTCCGGATATCTTCCGGTGTCCACGGTCTATACACTAAGGGAGTTGGGTCCTGGCCTTCCTGTCCTGCCTGTGGGTTCGGTACTTCAATTAATTTACAGATTTCCTCACTCTGTTCTAGTGACTCTCTTCTTAGTTGAGTGTCCCTAGGTGTTTTACGTGTTCGGGATGTGGTTTCAATAGCTTCTCTTACAATTGGTCGTTGTGATACCTCTGTTGCCATAGGATAACGTGGGGGGGACTAGCCTGCCCTCCCGCTTCATATCCTGGATGTGGTATCGGAGGGGTGAGGGGGGCCGCCGCTACTACTGTATTATTATCTTCTTTGTTCACGATGATGCTTTCGCATTTTTAGTCTTCTGTTCCTTCAGTTCACTACCTCAATCCACCTATGTGCTTGAGGGATACCCAATTGTCGCTGTTTTTAGCCTGCACATCTTAGGGTTGCTACCTTTTCAAATGCCCAAAGTGGGACATTTGTAGGAACGCCGGATTTTGCAGGGCAAAACATACCCACGGCCAGTACAAAGGACAGAAATTTCTTGCCAGAATAGCAACTTATTCTTGTAGCATTTGAGTTGCTTATTCTGTTTATTATAATATTTTGGTGTTTCAGATACAAAATAACTGTTTTTATGCTACTATTAAAGAAAATATAGGAAATATTTTGTCCTAAGATATCAGGACATTTGCCATTTGTTCAGTTTGTTTGCAGGACACAACTGTCCAAAGAGGGACTGTCCTCGCGAAATGGGACAGGTGGTAACCCTAGAACATCTACGCTACATTTTAAGTGATTCCAATGTTTCACTAACGATATTTTGTCTAATATACCATCAATGTCATATTTATTACCCCATTTTGCAGAATATCTCACATTATGTGCTCTCTACAATTGTATATACTTCGCATCACCCGCCTAACGCGGATCTCACAACTTCTTTAGTGCACTAATCTCCCATGTCTTCTAAACGACTGTTACGTAACCCTTCTCTTTGTACCACGTGGTATCTCCTTCCCTGTATCCACTGTAGTGTCTACAATGACTATTTACTCTACTCTGTGTTCCCCTGATCTATGTCCAAATGTAAACTATTTGGATTGGTCTTCGACCTGCTATCACAACTGTTAACAGAAACACAATGTAGCCTGGTCCCTGATCTACAACAGAGACAAAGAGGCAAACTCTCCTTACCTGAGCCTCCCGCTTATGACTGCACGCTTTCTTCTTGGGATCCAGTTTTCCCGCTTTTCAGCCACAGATCAGACAGTGGACAGCCTCTTTACACACAACAATTCAGTCGGAGGTCTTTTCACTCAAGAAGAACCATTTAGGCAACTTCTCCCGCAGATGTCTAACCACCCATGCACTCTGACCTGTAGCTTACCAAGGAATTCCAGCTAAGAAGGACCACAATGTCAAATAAGTTGTTAAACCAGACTGTAGAAATCAGTAGGCTTTTCTAAATGACAGTCAATAACACAGGAAGCTCAGGTTCACAACGCTTTAGTAGTGTACACCGAGGCAAAAAACTATACAGTACAAGTATAAGAGTTTTGTCTGACTCTATACAGGAAGCAATTTGTTTATATAGTGTTTACAATCAGCTTTTGCCCACCTTACTGACGGGTCAGTCACAGGGCATTTCCATCACTATGGTCCGCAATATTCTATTCATAATGAGGGTGCTGAGGTAATGCTTTTAAAATGTTTTCCCATGAGAATAACACAGCCTTGCAAGGCACCTGGTCAATTACAGTGTCCTTCTGTAATTGTTGCTCTTTCAAGGACCCTGGACTGTTCCGATACAATAGTCAGTTCATTTCTTAATATGTTCCTTTGTCTCTCTGGTAAGGAGTTGTACTCTATCTTCGATAGAGCTCACAAGGCCATCCTCCTCAGTGGAAGGGAGGAAGATATACATGTACATACATTTATTTTTCTGTAACCCAGCAGATAATTAATGCTGAGAGACATAAGCCTGCTGAACTGGTTACTGCCAGGGTCAGAGTTCGATCACACTGCAGCTAAGCTTCACCAATTACATGCATGATCATTTCTACTGCCATATTGTACATTACAATTCCATGCATTATATAGTATTTTGCTTCTAAACTGGCACTTCATATGTGTTTCTATATATATTTTTCTAACAACATCCATCCGGCCATATGCATGTTGTTCCGCCCTTTACCTTGGCCGGTGTTTGGCCGTCCGCAACGCTTACTCTCCACATGTGATGTCCCACCTTCCCCTTCTGTGCCTGTGGCACCCTGTTAGGACGTCCTGTTTGGTAGGCACATGTTCCGCTATATGTGTTTTACTTGTCTGCATATTTAATCATCGGTACGGTGGTTCAACATCCCGACTTGTCCACATGTGTACAGTTATGTGCACCGTGGCATGTGCAAGCCTATAGGGTTTGGACAGGTCCATACCACATGCGGGATGTACACATTCTGCCGACACATTCACATGCAGCCATTTGCATATCTGTACCTGAGGTGGGTTGGTGACATGTGGGGTACATATTTGCATGCGTGGCACTGCCTAAGACAATACTTCTTACCACATTTCAGGTATGCCCATTGTGTGTAGGTGTGTAGCTGTGCAAGGCTGCTAGCTGGCTTGGGTGCACGGTCGTACATGGGTGGGAGTTACATGCTATAATGGGGCTATTGTGTATTACATTTGCATGCATGGGTTCTGCTTCTGGATATTACGCTTAGACATACGCCGTCCTGTGTATGCGATTTAACACGTTGCTGGGTGTGGTACATGTTGCTATGCACATGTTTGCCTGTGTTTAGGGTATCTTGGTTCCTTCCTGTTATTATGTTGACACGGCTACCCGGCTGTGTACTCTCACTACTGCTTGTGACCATTATGGTTGCCACCTTTTCCAATGCCCATAGTGGGACATCTTTTGTGGAAACATCAGATTTTGCAGGACAACACATACCCACAGCAAGTCGAGATGACAGAACTTCACTTTTTTGCCATAATATACGCTTATTCTCGTAGCATTTGGGTTCCTTATTCTGTTTCTTATGCCATGTATGTGTTTCATATACAAAATATATGTTTTATGCTACTATTAGAGGTATATTGAGGGAATATTTTTGTCCGGAAATCTCAGGTCATTTGCCATTTTTCGATTTTTGGCGGGACACAACTGTCAAATGAGGGACTGTCCATAGCAAAGTGGGACAGTTGGTAACCCTGGTGACCATGCCCATGTCGCTACTAGGGTTGCCACCTTTTCAAATGGCCAAGGTGGGACATTTTCGACTCACATCAGATTTTACAGGCCGACACATACCCACGGTCAGTACAAAGCATAGAACTTAACTTGTTTGCCTAAATAAAAGCTTATTCTTGTAGCAGTTTAGTTGTTTATTCTGTTTCTTGTGACATTTAGGTATTTTAGTTAATGGAAATAACTATTTAATGCAACTATTACATAAAATATGGGACATAATTATGTCCTACAATCTTAGGACATTTGCCGCTTTTAATATTTTATCGGGACACAACTGCCCATAGAGGGACTGCCCCCGCAAAGTGGGACAGGTGGTAACTTTAGTCGCTACTCCTATGTCGGTGCGCACACTGACATGCTACGGTACACCTTCTCTGGGTATGCCCACTGACAGTGCATTGCGGGATCTAACACGGTATTACGCCAGATCCTTTGTTCCTTGGACGGGTACACTTAGGGCTTCATGGGTTGTGTTTGCTTCTCCGTTTTGTTGGGACGGGTACTATGTTGCATACTCATGCGTGCTTTCATTCTGCACGGGCCCTGGCTGGTGCCATTACTATTATAGGCGGACTGTGGCAGTCAGCACTTTAGGTTGCTCATTGCCTGCCGGCTTAGCCACGCCTCCGGACGCATCCTACTTGGGCTCGCCACGACACTACGACGTGTTCGTGGTTGCGGCACACTCATTACTATGCATATGGCGGCACTTCACGGAGACTATTCACTGCACCGCCGGCGCAGGCCTTACACCGGCCTTGCGCCGAGCTTCATGAATCCCGGGGTATATAAACAAAAGGAAAAGGTATTTTAATTGGTGCCAACAACATAATCAGCACCCATTCAGGGCTAATTCCCTGAATTTACAATTTTTATGTGAGTTACCCTCCTAAGGACTTTGTTATAAGTCAACAGTTTATAGGTAAGTGCTATACTAGCTGCTCTTATGGGCCATTTTAAGTCTAGCCAATTTTCATTTTGTGCTCGAAATAATCGGTCCCATTTAGTTAGAGGTCTTACCCATCCCATGGTTGATAATTATATATTACCCCTAATGAGAGTAACTGAGATCATACTGTAGATAATCTCAGGGGACCCATGAGTGAGATAAAGCATTTAGGAGCTGCCTCTTTGCATTACTATTACAGGGGGTAGTCCTGGGGTATATTTTCTGTTATGTGGAGTTTGCTTCATAGCAGCAGTATCTTCTCTGAAATATATCTGCCCCTCATAGCCATTCTGTTGACATTGCAGAAGAGGATTACTGATGCCATTTGACTTTCTGATGTGCAGCAAATCCATCAGTAAGTCCTTCATGACAAACATGGGTCACCTCTTAGCAGTCTTAAATATTCTAAGTTTAGTGACAGGGCTTTGAGTTAGCCCATGTAGGACATATTGTTTATGCCTAGTATCCTTTTATTAAGGCATTTCTGTTTGGTGTTCTAGTTGTTGTATATGTCTAGAGAGACAGATGCCAAAGGGGGCATTATATTCAATGACTGGCTTAATGAAACCTGAGTAAAGGGGGGCAATGACATGCCTAGCTCTAGACACAATCCCTTTGTTTATAAGCTGTGCAATATAGAAGGATTTTCTTGCAACAATAGACACATATTAGTCAAAGGTTAGGTCATTGTCCATATAAGTTCCCAAATCCTGAACAACTGGGTCAACTCTTAGGGGTGGACTGTCAATGTGGTAGTTCCCTAGGGTAGATGACTTCCCATTGGATACAATAATGGATTTTTGGCATTTAGTTTTAGACCATGATTTTGACACCAGCTATTTGTGACAAATGTTCTTGCAGGATGGGTAAGTCATTTGAGGATTAAATAGTTGCTCCCAGCTTGCAATCATCTGCAAACTTAATCTGCCAGAGCCTTTTGAAATTGGCTTTTACTGCAGAAAAGTAGATACCACACAGAAGAGGTTCCAGTGCAGATCCCTGGAGGACTCCAGTGGTGACTCATCCCTTTGTGAAGGTAACTTCCACTATTTGGATTATCTACATCTTATCTGTGAATCAGTTGGCAATCCAGCAGGTTACACAGTGGTTTATTTCCAGTTTATCTAGCTTTCCTACTGTGCTTGAGTGGGGAATTCTGTCAAAAATGCTGGTCAAGTACATGTATGTGGGGTGTACAGTTTTACCTTCATCCATTGCTTTGATGACCTTTTCAAAAAACTCCATCAGGTTGAGTAAGCTTGACCTGTCCTTGACAGATCCAAATTGAGACCGGTCTAGTGTTTGTAGGTTTCTTATATCTTGACTGATTAATTCCATGATAAACCTTTCCATGGCTTTGCATATGAGGCTGGTCAGAGTTATGGGTTTGCAATTGCCTGGGTCTGTGGAAGGTCCTCCCTTATGCTGTGCTACATTCACTTGGTACAAAAGCTGTATAGAGGCTGAGACTGAACAGTGTTGTTAGGGGTGTGGCTGACACTGAACAGTGTTGTTAGGGGTGTGGCTGAAACTGAACAGTGTTGGTAGGGGTGTGGCTGAGACTGAGCAGTGTTGTTAGGGTGTGGCTAAATCATGCTTCTTGCTGTTTAATATGCATCCAGGAATATTGTCAAGACCCATCAATGCAGTATTTTTAGATTTTGATAGTACGTTTAGGACTTGGTCTTGTGTGGTAGCTGGAGGTAAGCCAGTTTTAGGTATATCTTGAGGGACAGACAGTGGGGAGAGAAGGGTAAAGTTATTGCTAAAGTTATTGGCCAGTAGGTTAGCTATGTTTTCATCCTCAGTGTTGCTAACATTGGTGACAATCAGTTCAGCACATTGCTGTGTTGTGCTTTTGAGATGACCAACATAACTAAAAAATGCCTTGTGATCGTCTTTGGCTTGGGTAGCTATTGACTTTGCTGGGTTTTTATTAAGCTCCTGAGTTGTTTGTTTATTTTAGTGATAAAGGCTGTAATGGTCTGGGAATTACTCTTCTTACTTTTGGTCAAAATTCTTTTCATTTTCGTTTTATTATAAAGCTTGTTGATATTATACTACCACCATGTGGGTTTATTTCTGAGGTTTGCCCTGCACTTAGTGCTGTGGGGTACAACTACATCTATGCAGCTATCTAACTATGTATCTATCTTATTCCTCAATCAAGGTTAACTTATCAGCCATTTCAGCATTTCTGCCCTTGGATACCCTTCTTTCAATGCAGTTTCATTTCAAAATGGTTTTGAAAAAGGTTTTGAATAAGAAGCCTGTAAGAAAACTGGTGGCCCATCTTTGGTATCTTGATTTTGTGTTAGAGAACATAGCACTTGCTTCATTTGAAGCTGCTAACCTGCCTGACCTGAAGCTCTTAACATGGAAAGCAGTTTTACTGATTATTCTAGCATCTTCTAGATGAGTATCTGAGTCACAGGCTCTTATGGTGAATCAACTTTATGTCATTTTGCATAGGGACAGGGTTTCTTTGAGAACTAATCCTTCATTTGCATCTAAAGTGGTATCGGAGTTCACTTTAAGCCAAATTAGCCATCTCCACATTTTCCTTCTTGAATCTAAAAACGAGGGAGAAATGATACTCCATACTTTGGATATCCACAGACAACTCAGGTGCTATCTTGTCAGAAGGAAAGCTTTCAGATCTTCACATCAATTGTTCATTTCTTGTGAAAGAAGCAGAGTGCCACAAGGGTCAGTGCTGACCCCCTGTTGTTAGATATATACTTCTCAGGAGTGCACATCAAAACTAAGGGGTTGTGGCTGACCAAGTTTCAGACAACTGCAAACTAGGTGCAATCAATGACTCCCCAAATGATGCCAGTATACTCTAGCAGGGTCTTATGCAGACCAACAACTGGTTTATTAGTCACAGTCTCAAAATGAATGCAAAAAAATGCATCGTCATTTCCTTTGGCACAAACAATGTCCGTTTACACTATCAAGTAAACAATAACACCCTAAGTTTCCACAACGTGGTAAGGGACCTGGATTCACAAGTCAACTGTAACCTTAACCTCAACCACCATGTGTCAACTGTAGTAAGGAAAGCTTTCTAAGTGACAGACTTGATTAGTAAAGCCATTGCCTCAATAGCAAAAGAGGTTATAACCCCTCTATACTCAGCACTAATGTGGCCCATTATAATGCCCCATTTTGTATGCACTGTACAGAGCACCTGCAGCAACTGGAGAGCCTCACAGGTTCCTAACAAAGAAGATCAAGGGGCTCCAGCATGTCCCTTACACAGACTGACTAAAGTCCCCGTCACTATACTTCATGTCGTATAGACTTCTTAGGGGAAACTTATGCCTGGCCTATAGAGCAATCCAAGACCCAAACCTAATGAACTTGTTTCATATCAATAAATCAAATGGGACTAGGGCTATCCATTCCAGGGACCTAAATATGTCCTGCAACTTAAATAGGACATGCTGGAGTGACATATTTATCTCCCAGTGACTGCCACACCTTTGGAACAGGCTCCCTATTTATCTAAAACAGAGGACATCTATGACCCTGTTCAAGAGGAACCCAAGGAGTGGATGGGGCACCATACATTTTTACCAGGAATAGCACTCACAACCCTCCTGAACATGGGCAATTATCACTAAATGCAATGTTGGGTATTGACTAGTATTGTCATGGAATGAAACAGCTAGGCTTAAAATGATCTCTGGGTTGATAGCATAGTAATCTCCTATGATTCTTTGATCTCTCTATTTAATTTCTCCATATCTTTTGGGTTTCTCATACCATGATGGCAATGGACCTCATTCCTAAGTCAAAACATGATTACAGTTCATGAAATTAGTATTGTTTCAATCTTTGATGTTAGCCAGAAGTGTTTTGCAGTACCCAAAATGTGCCCAGTAATGACCCCTTTTGCAATCCATACGGTGTTACATGTATCGGTAACATATCTGAATACGATTGTAGATTCTTTTTAAAAGATCTGTTGCTCCTACTACTTTTGCAACTATCTGGGTATCTTTCTTCCACATTTTCTCTTGTTTTTGCCTGCAAATTGTGACATTTTATGATTTTGTGTCTCTCTGTACACAAGACACTGTAGCGATTTCAATGATAACTGCTACTTTTGTCTTCTTTTCATGGACCACTATATCTGGTTTTCTCGCATCTATCTTTTGAACTGTTAGTAATGGGTGATCCCATGTGATGTAGACTTCATTATTTTCTATGATGCTTTGTGGCTTGTTTCCAGTGTTTTTCAGCTACTTCAGTATTATAATATTTGCGCAATCTCCACTGCAACAGTGTTGTCACATTATTATGCCTTTGAGTATATAGTCCTTCTGCCATTAGCATGTCACAACCAGCAACAAGGTGTGCAACTGTTTCCAATTCTGTTTTACAAAACCTATATTTTTCTGTTTCTCTCACATGTTCAATGCATTTTGTAAACTAATGTGTAAGTAGTCCACTATCTTGGGCTGCCAATATTAACCTTTCATCTTTTGGCTTGAATTCACCTCACCTTAACCATCCCTAAGTTTGATCCTAATCAACACGAGTCTGTTCCAGGAGTTTTCCATACTTCCAGCTATATTTATGCATTTTCCACATTTCTTGCTTTCTCATCTGATCCTTCACCTTATATTCATTCTTTTGTTTTTGGCGCATTCAGTTGCTGCCTGATATTTATTTACTTCTGGTTTGATTATCATTTCTGTTTGACACCAATATGTTTCTGCTAGGCTACATCTTAGATTTATTCTCCTCATGCTTAAAAACTTTCACTATGTTTGGGTCTTGTGAGATCAGCAGATATGCATGCAGTCCCATGATTGCAGATCTATACATGTAATCAATTTCAAGTAGGCCCATACCTCCTTCAGAATGGGGAATACATAATCTTGGCATGCACTAATTTTTATAAATCATTTGATGAGCATGAAACATCCATCTTGTTTCCCTGTCTAATCTATCCAACACATTTTGAGGCCAGTCAATCACTCCAAAAGTTAAGTTAGGACAGGAAGAGCAAATTGGTTTATAGCTTGAACTTTGTTCCTAGATGTCAATGCTGTTTTCAGGATTAATTTTAGTATTCTAAAATATTCCTTATTGAGTTTTATTTGCATTTGTTCATGTTTTATTATTGATCCTTCATCAGTTCTTAGATATTTATACACTCCCTCATGCTCAAGTTTTTTTATATCATATTCTTGTCCCAAACTGATGTTTTTTCGGTGCTGCATATTTCCTGCTTTAAAGATTGCGTTTGCATGTTTATCAAGATCAAATGCCATTCTTATACCATCTGCAAAAGTTTTGACTATTTGCAGTTATGCTTTCAGGTCCACATCTGATGAGCTATATAGTTTTAAATCATTGACAAAGAGAAGATAAGAAGTCTTTATACTTTGTTCCCTTCTGGGAGTCAAATTATAGCCATGACCTAATCTGTTAAGTGGACAGCTTAATGGGATAAAGTAAGGCAAAATAGCAGCAGGTTCAGAGTCTCCCTGGAATATGCACCTTTGGATATTTATCCCTGGAATAATAATTTGTCCCTTATCATGACCTAACTGCAATGTGGTTTGCCACTGTTTCATGGTTGCTGTGATGTTGTTTATTAGTGTATCATACATGTCTTAAATGTAAATGTCTTAGACATTTTAAGTACACTTTTATTCATGAATGTGGGATACTGTCAAATGTTTTTTGTAGTTTATCCGTGCCATACTTATATTCTTTCCCTTTTTACAGTTCTCCACTGTGAAGTTATTTAACAACAAATGATCCTTTGTTCCATATGGCTATCTTTTATTAACTTTTGTTCTATTGCCATAAATACATTTTCTTCTAAATGACAATGAACTCTCTTGGCATCAATTTCAGTTTATAGTTTATATGTCATTTGAGGGGAAGTTATTGGTCTATAATATAGCTGAACAGAACCTGCAAACTTTGTTTATCAAGATTTATGTTATATTATTGTTTGTACCTTAGAACTTTTCTCACCGGGCCTCCACTGAAAATGGACATGTATCCAGTCAGACTATCCCAGTCAACAAATGTAACATAAAATAAATAAATAAATAAATAATGTGTAAGGTAGCTTGCAGGTTGACTTAAGCAGAAGCATTGTTTTTCCTATTGTTAGCCAGGCTGATGTCTGTTCAGGGTGCACATATAAACAGTTTTTTAGTCATGGCTAAATCTTTATGTAAAGATAGTAATACTTTTAGCCAAAAGTTAGGTACTGCATCTGGGCCTGGGGTTTTCCAGTTAGAGGCTTTTCTTAACTTTGTTTCAATCTCTGGCTGTTACTTCATCCCATTTCATATCCTGTACCTTTAAACTTCTTATTCTTTCTTTTACTTCTTCTGTCCATTTACCATCTTTGTTATGTTCCACATGATCTTCATAAGTACCTCTTCAAAACTTTATCTATTTCTTCTTTTTTGGTGTTCTTTCAATTCCTTTTTCCTTATTTCCCAATTCCCTATAAAACTTTTCTATTATCTTATAAGCCATGACCTATGTCAAAACAGACTATTTCCAAATGGTTGTCTAAGGATGTTAGCTTTTGCTATGCTCACCATGGCAAAATTATTCCTGCAGGGGCCCACTCTACCAGGGCCTTGGCTTCATCTGTGCCTTTTTGGAAATGCTTTGATTAAGAAGTATTCTAGAAGCCGCTTCTTGATCCTCTGTACATACTTTTACAAAGCACTATAAGCTTGATTTCTTCTTTACGTTCAGATTAAGCTTTACTAAGACCATTCTCCAGGGACTCCTAAATTCTTCACCTTCCTCCTCTCAAATTTAGTTAGCTATGATAATCCACATATATAGCTAAGGCTACTGCAGCAGTAATACGTGCGATTAACATAGTACAGTTGTATAACTTAAACTTACCATACAGCCAGAAACTAATCAAAGGTAAAAGGAACATAATAACAAAGCAAGTACATTTGTGACTGGCATTTCTTTCCTTGTGTAGTGTCTAGGAAAACAGTTCTA
>NC_056726.1:1674953763-1674971263 GCF_019279795.1 Protopterus annectens
AGTCGGGCAAAAAAGCAATTCATTCAGGCAAAATTAAGACAATGCAAAACTCTGAAAAGTTAAAATGCCAAAAAATGTACTTATCAGTCAGCAATATATTTCCAGATTGTTTGTCAATCACACTTCAGCGAGAACACCAGGAGATTCCAACAGTGTATGCAAACGTTTACAAACAGAAACTATTTTTAAATCAGAAAGCCTTGAAGCAATCAGATAAAACAAAAGCTGTTTGACCTGTTTTATAAACTCCACCACGGGAATAAGGGGGAATCAGTTTCAGGACAGATGAGAAAAAAAAAACAATGCCAATAAATATATAAAATAATTCAGTCAGGCAAAACATAATTCAGGCAGGCAAAATTAAGACAATGCAAAACTCTGAAAGGTTAAAATGCCAAGCAATATATGTATCAACCAACAATATATTTCCAGATTGTTTGAGAATCACACTTCAGCCAGAACACCAGGAGTTTCCAACAGTGTATGCAAGAATTGACAAACAGAAACTATTTTTAAATCAGCAAGCTTTGAAGTAATCAGATAACCCAAAAGTTATTAGACCAGTTTGATAAACCCCACTGCAGGAATAGGGAGGACACAGATTCAGGACAGATGAGAAACATAAAACAATGCCAGAAAATATATATAATAATTCAGTCAGGCAAAAAAATAATTCAGTCAGGCAAAAATGAGACAATGCAGAACTCTGAAAGATTAAAATGCCAAGAAATATATTTATCAATCAACAATATATTTCCAGATTGTTTGAGAATTATACTTCAGCCAGAACAACATGAGTTCCCAATAGTCTATGCAAAAATGTACAAAAATAAGCTATTTTTAAATCAGCAACCTTAAAAAAATTGGATAACACAATAGCTGTTTGACCAGATATAGAAACTCTACC
The DNA here is from genome assembly GCF_019279795.1 of Protopterus annectens. Classification (NCBI taxonomy): domain Eukaryota; kingdom Metazoa; phylum Chordata; order Ceratodontiformes; family Protopteridae; genus Protopterus; species Protopterus annectens. The sequence continues at coordinate 1,674,954,671 of NC_056726.1, forward strand.
ATCGGAATAGGGGTGAAGCCATTTCAGATCAGATGAGAAACATAAAACAATGCAAGAAAATATATAAAATAATTAACTCAGGCAAAAAAAACTAATTCAGTCAGGCAAAATTAAGACAATGCAGAATGCTGAAATGTTAAAATGCCAAGAAATATACTTATCAATCAGCGATATATTTCCAGATTGTTTGAGAATCACACTTCAGCCAGAACACCAGCAGTTTCCAACAGTGTATGCAAGAATTTACAAACCGAAATTATTTTTTCAACCAGCAAGCCTTGAAGCAATCAGATAACACAAAAGCTATTAGACTAGTTTTATAACCCCCCCACAACAGGAATAGTGCGAACAATTTCAGGACAGATGCGAAACATAAAACAGTGCCAGAATATATATAAAATTATTCAGTCAGGAAAAAAATAATTCAGTCAGGCAGAATTAAGACAATGCAATACTCTGAAAGGTTAAAATGCCAAGAAATGCACTTATCATTCAACAATATATTTCCAGATTTTTAGAGAATCACACTTCAGCCAGAACACCAGGATTTTCCAATAGCATATGCAAAAATTTACAAAAATAAACTATTTTTAAATCAGCAAGCCTTGAAGCAATTGGATAACACAATAGCTGTTTGACCAGTTATAGAAACTCTACCACCGGAATAGGGGTGAAGCAGTTTCAGGACAGATGAGAAACATAAAACAATGCCAGAAAATATATAAAATATTTCACTCAGGCAAAAAACTAATTCAGTAAGGCAAAATTAAGACAATGCAGAACTCTGAAATGTTTAATTGCCAAGAATTATACTTATCAATCAATGATATATTTCCAGTATTGTTTGAGAATCAGACTTCAGCCAGAATAACAGGAGTTTTGAACAGTGTATTCAAGAATTTATGAACAGAAACTATTTTTAAATCAGGAAGCCTTGAAGCCATCAGATAACACAAAAGCTGTTTGACCAGTTTTATAAACGCCATCACAGGAACAGGTGGGGAGCAGTTTCAGGACAAATGGGAAACATAAAACAATGGCAGAAAATACATAAAATAATTCAATCAGGCAAAGAAATAATTCAGTCAGTCAAAATTAAGACAATGTAGAACTCCGAAAGATGAAAATGCCAAGAAATATACTTATCAATTAACAATATATTTCCAGATTGTTTGAGAATCATACTTCAGCCAGAACACCAGGAATTTCCAATAGTATATGCAAGAATTTATAAACAACAACTATTTTTAAATCAGCAAGCCTTAAAGTAATGAGAAAACACAAAAGCTATTTGACCAGTATACTCCTCCATGGGAATAGGGGGGATCAGTTTCAGGACAGATGAGAAACATAATACAATGCCAGAAAATATTTAAAATAATTCAGTCTGGAAAACAATATTTCAGTCAGGCAAAATTAAGACAGTGGAGAACGCTGAAAGGTTAAAATGCCCAGAAATATACTTATCAATCAGCAATATATTTCCAGATTGTTTGAGAATCACACTTCAGCCAGAGCACCAGGAGTTTCCAACACTGTATTAAAGAATTTACAGACAGAAACTATTTTAAATCAGCAAGCCTTGAAGCAATCAGATTACACAAAAGCTGTTGGATCAGTTTTATCAACGCCATCACAGGAATAGGGGGGAAGCAGTTTCAGGACAAATGAGAAACATAAAACAATGCCAGAAAATAAATAAAATAATTCAATAAAGGAAAAAAATAATTCAGCCAGGCAAAATTAAGACAGTGCAGAACACTGAAAGGTTAAAATGCCAGGAAATATACTTATCCGTCAGCGATATATTTCCAGATTGTTTGAGAATCACAGTTTAGCCAAAATACCAGGAGTTTCCAACAGTATATGCAAGAATTTACAAACAGAATCTATTTTTAAATCAGCAAGCCTTGAAGCAATCAAATAACACAAAAGGTGTTAGACCAGTTTTATAAACTCCAACACAGGAATGGAAGGGGGTGCACTTTCAGGCAGATGAGAAATATAAAACAATGCCAGAAAATATATACAATAATTCACTCATGCAAAAAACTAATTCAGTCAGTCAAAATTAAGACAATGCAGAACTCTGAAAGGTTAAAATGCCAAAAATATACTTATCAATCAGCGATATATTTCCAGATTGTTTGAGAATCACACTTCAGCCAGAACACCTGGAGTTTCCAACAGTGTATGCAAGAATTTACAAACAGAAACTATTTTTAAACTAGCAAGCCTAGAAGCAATCATATAACGCAAAACCTATTAGACTAGTTTTATAAACCCCCACCACAGGAATAGGGCAGAACAGTTTCAGGACAGATGTGAAACATAATACAATGCCAGAAAATATAAAAAATAATTCAGTTGGGCAAAAAAGCAATTCATTCAGACAAAATTAAGACAATGCAAAACTCTGAAAGGTTAAAATGCCAAAAAGGTACTTATCAGTCAGCAGTATATTTCCAGATTGTTTGAGAATCACACTTCAGACAGAACACCAGGAGTTTCCAACAGTGTATGCAAGCGTTTACAAACAGAAACTATTTTAAATCATTAAGCCTTCAAGCAATCAGATAACACAAAAGCTGTCTGACCAGTTTTATAAACTCCACCACGGGAATAAGGGGGAATCAGTTTCAGGACAGATGAGAAACAAAAAACAATGCCAAAAAAAATATATAGAATAATTCAGTCAGGCAAAAAATAATTCATTCAGGCAAAACTAAGACAACGCAGAACTCTGAAAGGTTAAAATGCCAAGAAATATACTTATCAGTCAGCAATATATTTCCAGATTATTTGAGAATCACACTTCAGCCAGAACACCAGGAGTTTCCAACAGTGTATGCAAGAATTGACAAACAGAAACTATTTTTAAATCAGCAAGCTTTGAAGTAATCAGATAACCCAAAAGTTATTAGACCAGTTTTATAAACCCCACAGCAGGAATAGGGAGGACACAGATTCAGGACAGATGAGAAACATAAAACAATGCCAGAAAATATATATAATAATTCAGTCAGGCAAAAAAATAATTCAGTCAGGCAAAAATGAGACAATGCAGAACTCTGAAAGATTAAAATGCCAGTAAATATATTTATCAATCAACAATATATTTCCAGATTGTTTGAGAATTATACTTCAGCCAGAACAACAGGAGTTTCCAATAGTGTATGCAAAAATTTACAAAAATAAACTATGTTTCAAACAGCAACCTTGAAAAAATTGGATAACACAATAGCTGTTTGAACAGTTATAGAAACTCTACCACCGGAATAGGGGTGAAGCTGTTTCAGATCAGATGAGAAACATAAAACAATGCAAGAAAATATATAAAATAATTAACTCAGGCAAAAAACTAATTCAGTCAGGCAAAATTAAGACAATGCAGAACTCTGAATGGTTAAAATGCCAAAAAATGTACTTATAAATCAGCAATATATTTCCAGATTGTTAGAGAATCACACTTCAGCCAGAACACCCGGAGTTTCCAACAGTGTATGCAAGAATTTGCAAACAGAAACTATTTTAAAACAAGCAAGCCTAGAAGCAATCATATAACTCAAAACCTATTAGACTAGTTTTATAAACCCATACCACAGGAATAGTGCAGAACAGTTTCAGGACAGATGCTAAACATAAAACAATGCCTGAAAATATATAAAATAATCCAGTCGGGCAAAAAAGCAATTCATTCAGACAAAATTAAGACAATGCAAAACTCTGAATGGTTAAAATGCCAGAAAAGGTACTTATCAGTCAGCAATATATTTCCAGATTGTTCGAAAATCACACTTCAACCAGAACACCAGGATTTTCCAAAACTGTATGCAAGCATTTTCAAACAGTAACTATTTTTAAATCAGAAAGCCTTGAGGCAATCAGATAAAACAAAAGCTGTTTGACCAGTTTTATAAACTCCACCACGGGAATAAAGGGGAATCAGTTTCAGGACAGATGAGAAACAAAAAACAATGCCAAAAAAATATATAAAATAATTCAGTCAGGCAAAAAACAATTCAGTCAGGCAAAATTAAGACAATGCAGAACTCTGAAAGGTTAAAATGCCAAGAAATGTACTTATCAGTCAGCAATATATTTCTAGATTATTTGAGAATCACACTTCAGCCGGAACACCAGGAGTATCCAACAGTGTATGCAAGAATTGACAAACAGAAACTATTTTTAAATCAGTAAGTTTTAAAGTAATCAGATAACCCAAAAGTTTTTAGACCAGTTTTATAAACCCCACTGCAGGAATAGGGAGGACACAGATTCAGGACAGATGAGAAACATAAAACAATGTCAGAAAATATATATAATAATTCAGTCAGGCAAAAAAATAATTCAGTCAGGCAAAAATGAGACAATGCAGAACTCTGAAAGATTAAAATGCCAAGAAATATATTTATCAATCAACAATATATTTCCAGATTGTTTGAGAATTATACTTCAGCCAGAACAACATGAGTTTCCAATAGTCTATGCAAAAATGTACAAAAATAAGCTATTTTTAAATCAGCAACCTTGAAAAAATTGGATAACACAATAGCTGTTTGACCAGATATAGAAACTCTACCACCGGAATAGGGGTGAAGCAGTTTCAGGACAGATGAGAAACATAAAACAATGCCAGAAAATATATAAAATAATTAACTCAGACAAAAAAAACTAATTCGGTCAGGCAAAATTAAGACAATGCAGAACGCTGAAATGTTAAAATGCCAAGAAATATACTTATCAATCAGCGATATATTTCCAGATTGTTTGAGAATCACACTTCAGCCAGAACAACAGGAGTTTCCAATAGTGTATGCAAAAATTTACAAACAGAAACTATTTTTAAATCAGCAAGCATTGAAACAATCAGATAACACAAAAAGTGTTAGACCTGTTTTATAAACTCCACTGCAGGAAAAGGGGGGATCCAGTTTCAGGAAAGATGAGAAATGAAAACAATGCCAGAAAATATATAAAATAATTCAGTCAGGCAAAAATATATATTTCAGTCAGGCAAAAGTAAGACAATGCAGATCTTTGAAAGATTAAAATTCCAACAAATATACTTATCAATCAGTGATATATTTCTAGATTGTTTGAGAATCAGACTTCAGCAAAAACACCAGGAGTTTCTAACAGTGTATGCAAAAATTTACAAGCAGAAACTATTTTTAAATCAGCAAGCTTTGAGCCAATCAGATAACACAAAAGCTGTTTGACCAGTTATAGAATCTCTACCACCGGAATAGGGGTGAAGCAGTTTCAGGACAGATGAGAAACATAAAACAATGCCAGAAAATATATAAAATAATTAACTCAGACAAAAAAAACTAATTCAGTCAGGCAAAATTAAGACAATGCAGAACTATGAAAGGCTAAAATGCCAAGAAATATACTTATCAATCAACAATATATTTCCAGGTTTTTTGAGAATCATATTGTAGCCAGAATATCAGGAGTTTCCAACAGTGTATGCAGGATTTTACAAACAGAAACTATTTTTTAAATCAGCAAGCCTTAAAGTAATGAGAAAACACAAAAGCTATTTGACCAGTATACTCCTCCATGGGAATAGGGGGGATCAGTTTCAGGACAGATGAGAAACATAATACAATGCCAGAAAATTTTTAAAATAATTCAGTCCGGCAAAACAATAATTCAGTCAGGCAAAATTACGACAGTGGAGAATGCTGAAAGGTTAAAATGCCCAGAAATGCTCTTATGAATCAACAATATATTTCCAGATTGTTTGAGAATCACACTTCAGCCAGAGCACCAGGAGTTTCCAACACTGTATTAAAGAATTTACAAACAGAAACTATTTTAAATCAGCAAGCCTTGAAGCAATCAGATAACACAAAAGCTGTTGGATCAGTTTTATAAACTCCCTCACAGGAATAGGGGGGAAGCAGTTTCAGGACAAATGAGAAACATAAAACAATGCCAGAAAATATATAAAATAATTCAATCAAGGAAAAAAGTAATTCAGCCAGGCAAAATTAAGACATTGCAGAACGCTGAAAGGTTAAATGCCAGGAAATATACTTATCCATCAGCGATATATTTCCAGATTGTTTGAGAATCACACTTTAGCCAAAACACCAGGAGTTTCCAACAGTATATGCAAGAATTTACAAACAGAATCTATTTTTAAATCAGCAAGCCTTGAAGCAATCAAATAACACAAAAGGTGTTAGACCAGTTTTATAAACTCCAACACAGGAATGGAAGGGGGTGCACTTTCAGGCAGATGAGAAATATAAAACAATACCAGAAAATATATACAATAATTCACTCATGCAAAAAACTAATTCAGTCAGTCAAAATTAAGACAATGCAGAACTCTGAAAGATTAAAATGCCAAGAAATATACTTATCAATCAGCGATATATTTCCAGATTGTTTGAGAATCACACTTCAGCCAGAACACCTGGAGTTTCCAAGTGTATGCAAGAATTTACAAACAGAAACTATTTTTAAACTAGCAAGCCTAGAAGCAATCATATAACGCAAAACCTATTAGACTAGTTTTATAAACCCCCACCACAGGAATAGGGCAGAACAGTTTCAGGACAGATGCGAAACATAATACTATGCCAGAAAATATATAAAATAATTCAGTCGGGCAAAAAAGCAATTCATTCAGACAAAATTAAGACAATGCAAAACTCTGAAATGTAAAAATGCCAAAAAGGTACTTATCAGTCAGCAGTATATTTCCAGATTGTTTGAGAATCACACTTCAGCCAGAACACCAGGAGTTTCCAACAGTGTATGCAAGCATTTACAAACAGAAACTATTTTTAAATCATTAAGCCTTCAAGCAATCAGATAACACAAAAGCTGTCTGACCAGTTTTATAAACTCCACCACGGGAGTAAGGGGGAATCAGTTTCAGGACAGATGAGAAACAAAAAACAATGCCAAAAAAATATATATAAAATAATTCAGTCAGGCAAAAAATAATTCAGTCAGGCGAAACTAAGACAATGCAGAACTCTGAAAGGTTAAAATGCCAAGAAATATACTTATCAGTCAGCAATATATTTCCAGATTATTTAGGAATCACAGTTCAGCCAGAACACCAGGAGTTTCTAACAGTGTATGCAAGAATTGACAAACAGAAACTATTTTTAAATCAGCAAGCTTTGAAGTAATCAGATAACCCAAAAGTTATTAGACCAGTTTTATAAACCCCACAGCAGGAATAGGGAGGACACAGATTCAGGACAGATGAGAAACATAAAACAATGTCAGAAAATATATATAATAATTCAGTCAGGCAAAAAAATAATTCAGTCAGGCAAAAATGAGACAATGCAGAACTCTGAAAGATTAAAATGCCAATAAATATATTTATCAATCAACAATATATTTCCAGATTGTTTGAGAATTATACTTCAGCCAAAACAACAGGAGTTTCCAATAGTGTATGCAAAAATTTACAAAAATAAACTATTTTTCAAACAGCAACCTTGAAAAAATTGGATAACACAATAGCTGTTTGACCAGTTATAGAAACTCTACCACCGGAATAGGGGTGAAGCCGTTTCAGATCAGATGAGAAACATAAAACAATGCAAGAAAATATATAAAATAATTAACTCAGGCAAAAAACTAATTCAGTCAGGCAAAATTAGGACAATGCAGAACTCTGAATGGTTAAAATGCCAAGAAATGTAATTATAAATCTGAAATATATTTACAGATTGCTTGAGAATCACACTTCAGCCAGAACACCTGGAGTTTCCAACAGTGTATGCAAGAATTTGCAAACAGAAACTATTTTTAAACTAGCAAGCCTAGAAGCAATCATATAACTCAAAACCTATTAGACTAGTTTTATAAACCCATACCACAGGAATAGTGCAGAACAGTTTCAGGACAGATGCTAAACATAAAACAATGCCTGAAAATATATAAAATAATCCAGTCAGGCAAAAAAGCAATTCATTCAGACAAAACTAAGAAAATGCAAAACTCTGAAAGGTTAAAATGCCAAAAAAGGTACTTATCAGTCAGCAATATATTTCCAGATTGTTCGAAAATCACACTTCAGCCAGAACACCAGGATTTTCCAAAAGTGTATGCAAGCATTTACAAACAGAAACTATTTTTAAATCAGAAAGCCTTGAAGCAATCAGATAAAACAAAAGCTGTTTGACCAGTTTTATAAACTCCACCACGGGAATAAGGGGGAATCAGTTTCAGGACAGATGAGAAACAAAAAACAATGCCAAAAAATATATAAAATAATTCAGTCAGGCAAAAAATAATTCAGTCAGGCAAAATTAAGAAAATGCAGAACTCTGAAAGGTTAAAATGCCTAGAAATATACTTATCAGTCAGCAATATATTTCCAGATTATTTGAGAATCACACTTCAGCCAGAACACCAGGAGTATCCAACAGTATATGCAAGTATTGTCAAACAGAAACTATTTTTAAATCAGCAACCTTTGAAGTAATCAGATAACCCAAATGTTATTAGACCAGTTTTGTAAACCCCACTGCAGGAATAGGGAGGACACAGATTCAGGACAGATGAGAAACATAAAACAATGCCAGAAAATATATATAATAATTCAGTCAGGCAAAAAAATAATTCAGTCAGGCAAAAATGAAACAATGCAGAACTCTGAAAGATTAAAATGCCAATAAATATATTTATCAATCAACAATATATTTCCAGATTGTTTGATAATTATACTTCAGCCAGAACAATATGAGTTTCCAATAGTCTATGCAAAAATGTACAAAAATAAGCTATTTTTAAATCAGCAACCTTGAAAAATTGGATAACACAATAGCTGTTTGACCAGATATAGAAACTCTACCATCGGAATAGGGGTGAAGCCGTTTCAGATCAGATGAGAAACATAAAACAATGCAAGAAAATATATAAAATAATTAACTCAGGCAAAAAACTAATTCAGTCAGGCAAAATTAAGACAATGCAGATCTCTGAAAGGTTAAAATGCCAAGAAATATACTTATCAATCAGCGATCTATTTCCAGATTGTTTGAGAATCACACTTCAACCAAAACACCTTGAGTTTCCAACAGTGTATGGAAGAATTTACAAATAGAAACTATTTTTAAACTAGCAAGCCTAGAATTAGTCATATAACACAAAACCAATTAGACTAGTTTTATAAACCCCCACCACAGGAATAGGGCAGAACAGTTTCAGGACAGATGCGAAACATAAAACAATGACAGAAAATATATAAAATAATTCAGTCAGGCAAAAAAATAATTCACTCAGGCAAATTGAGAAATGGAGAACTCTGAAAGGTTAAAATGCCAAGAAATCTATTTAGCAATCAACAATATATTTCCAGATTGTTTGAGAATCACACTTCAGCCAGAACAACATGAGTTTCCAATAGTGTATGCAAAAATTTACAAAATAAACTATTTTTAAATCAGCAACCTTGAAAAAATTGGATAACACAATAGCTATTTGACCAGTTATAGAAACTCTACCACTGGAATAGGGGTGAAGCCGTTTCAGATCAGATGAGAAACATAAAACAATGCAAGATAATATATAAAATAATTAACTTAAGCAAAAAAACTAATTCAGTCAGGCAAAATTAAGACAATGCAGATCTCTGAAATGTTAAAATGCCAAGAAATATACTTATCAATCAGTGATATATTTCCAGATTGTTTGAGAATCACACTTCAGCCAGAACACCAGCAGTTTCCAACAGTGTATGCAAGAATTTACAAACCGAAATTATTTTTTCAACCAGCAAGCCTTGAAGCAATCAGATAACACAACAGGTATTAGACTAACTTTATAACCCCCCACCACAGGAAGAGTGCAGAACAGTTTCAGGACAGATGCGAAACATAAAACAGTGCCAGAAAATATATAAAATAATTCAGTTAGGAAAAAAAGTAATTCAGTCAGGCAGAATTAAGGCAATGCAGTATTCTGAAAGGTTAAAATGCCAAGAAATACACTTATCATTCAACAATATATTTCCAGATTTTTTGAGAATCACATTTCAGCCAGAACACCAGGATTTTCCAATAGCGTATGCAAAAATTTACAAAAATAAACTATTTTTAAATCAGCAAGCCCTTAAGCAATTGGGTAACACAATATCTGTTAGACCAGTTTTAGAAACTCCACCTTTTTAATAGGGGTGAAGCAGTTTCAGGACAGATGAGAAACATAAATCAATGCCAGAAAATATATACAATAATTCACTCATGCAAAAAAACTAATTCAGTCAGGCAAAATTAAGACAATGCAGAACTCTGAAAGGTTAAAATGCCAAGAAATATACTTATCAATCAGCGATATATTTCCAGATTGTTTGAGAATCACACTTCAGCCAGAAAACCATGAGTTTCCAACAGTGTATTCAAGAATTTACAAAGAGAAACTATTTTTAAATCAGAAAGCCTTGAAGCAATCAGATAACACAAAAGCTGTTTGACCAGTTTTATGAACGCCATCACAGGAATAGGTGGGGAGCAGTTTCAGGACAAATGGGAAACAGAAAACAATGCAGAAAATATATAAAATAATTCAATCAGGCAAAAAATAATTCAGTCAGTCAAAATTAAGACAATGCAGAACTCTGAAAGGTTAAAATGCCAAGAAATATACTTATCAATCAATAATATATTTCCAGATTGTTTGAGAATCACGCTTCAGTCAGAACACCAGGGGTTTCCAACAGTGTGTGCAGAAATTTACAAACAAAAACTATTTTTAAATCAGGAAGCCTTAAAGTAATCAGATAACACAAATGCTGTTTGACCAGTATACTCCTCCATGGGAATAGGGGGGATCGGTTTCAGGACAGATGAGAAACATAATACAATGCCAGATGGGAGGGTGGCCGAATAGTTACGGTGTTTGCCTTACAAATACAAGGCGCAGGGTTTGAGTCTCACAAGGGATAATTGGCTAAGCTTAAAATGGCTCGCAAGGGCAGTTAGCTTAGTACTAATCTATGAATCTATGAACCTATGAACCTAAAATATTTAAAATAATTCAGTCAGGCAAAACAATAATTCAGTCAGGCAAAATTAAGACAGTAGAGAACTCTGAAAGGTTAAAATGCCAAGAAATATACTTATCAATCAGCAATATATTTTCAGATTGTTTGAGAATCACACTTCAGCCAGAGCACCAGGAGTTTCCAACAGTGTATTCAAGAATTTGCAAACAGAAACTATTTTTAAATCAGCAAGCCTTGAAGAAATCAGATAACACAAAAGCTGTTGGATCAGTTTTATAAACTCCATAACAGGAATAGGGGGGAAGCAGTTATAGGACAAATGTGAAACATAAAACATTGCCAGAAAATATATAAAATAATTCAATCAGGCAAAAAAAATAATTCAGCCAGGCAAAATTAAGACAGTGCAGAACACTGAAAGGTTAAAATGCCAGGAAATATACTTATCCATCAGCGATATATTTCCAGATTGTTAGAGAATCACACTTTAGAAAAAACACCAGGAGTTTCCAACAGTATATGCAAGAATTTACAAACAGAATCTATTTTTAAATCAGCAAGCCTTGAAGCAATCAAATAACACAAAAGGTGTTAGACCAGTTTTATAAACTCCAACATAGGAATGGAAGTGGGTGCACTTTCAGGCAGATGAGAAATATAAAACAATGCCACACAATATATACAATAATTCACTCATGCAAAAAAATAATTCAGTCAGTCAAAATTAAGACAAGGCAGAACTCTGAAAGGTTTAAATGCCAAGAAATATACTTATCAATCAGTGATATATTTCCAGATTGTTTGAGAATCACACTTCAGCCAGAACACCCGGAGTTTCAAACAGTTTATGCAAGAATTTACAAACAGAAACTATTTTTAAACTAGCAAGCCTAGATGCAGTCATATAACTTAAAACCTATTAGACTAGTTTTATAAACCCCCACCACAGGAATAGGGCAGAACAGTTTCAGGACAGATGCAAAGCATTAAACAATGCCAGAAAATATATTAAAAAATTCAGTCGGGCAAAAAAGCAATTCATTCAGGCAAAATTAAGACAATGCAAAACTCTGAAAGGTTAAAATGCCAAAAAATGTACTTATCAGTCAGCAATATATTTCCAGATTGTTTGTCAATCACACTTCAGCCAGAACACCAGGAGATTCCAACAGTGTATGCAAACGTTTACAAACAGAAACTATTTTTAAATCAGAAAGCCTTGAAGCAATCAGATAAAACAAAAGCTGTTTGACCTGTTTTATAAACTCCACCACGGGAATAAGGGGGAATCAGTTTCAGGACAGATGAGAAAAAAAAAACAATGCCAATAAATATATAAAATAATTCAGTCAGGCAAAACATAATTCAGGCAGGCAAAATTAAGACAATGCAAAACTCTGAAAGGTTAAAATGCCAAGCAATATATGTATCAACCAACAATATATTTCCAGATTGTTTGAGAATCACACTTCAGCCAGAACACCAGGAGTTTCCAAAAGTGTATGCAAGAATTGACAGACAGAAACTATTTTTAAATCAGCAAGCTTTGAAGTAATCAGATAACCCAAAACTTATTAGACCAGTTTTATAAACCCCACCACAGGAATAGGGAGGACACAGATTCAGGACAGATGAGAAACATAAAACAATGTTAGAAAATATATAAAATAATTCAGTCAGGCAAAAAAAATAATTCATTCAGGCAAAAGTGAGACAATGCAGAACTCTGAAAGGTTAAAATGCCAATAAATATATTTATCAATCAACAATATATTTCCAGATTGTTTGAGAATCACACTTCAGCCAGAACAACAGGAGTTTCCAATAGTGTATGCAAAAATTTACAAAAATAAACTATTTTCAAATCAGAAACCTTGAAAAAATTGGATAACACAATAGCTGTTTGACCAGTTATAGAAACTCTACCACCGGAATAGGGGTGAAGCCGTTTCAGATCAGATGAGAAACATAAAACAATGCAAGAAAATATATAAAATAATTAACTCAGGCAAAAAAACTAATTCAGTCAGGCAACATTAAGACAATGCAGAACTCTGAAATGTTAAAATGCCAAGAAGTATACTTATCAATCTGCAATATATTTCCAGATTGTTTGAGAATCATACTTCAGCCAGAACACCAGCAGTTTCCAACAGTGTATGCAAGAATTTACAATCCGAAATTATTTTTTCAACCAGCAAGCCTTGAAGCAATCAGATAACACAAAAGCTATTAGACTAGTTTTATAACCCCCCACCACAGGAATAGTGCGAACAGTTTCAGGACAGATGCGAAACATAAAACAGTGCCAGAATATATATAAAATTATTCAGTCAGGAAAAATATAATTCAGTCAGGCAGAATTAAGACAATGCAGTACTCTGAAAGGTTAAAATGCCAAGAAATGCACTTATCATTCAACAATATATTTCCAGATTTTTAGAGAATCACACTTCAGCCAGAACACCAGGATTTTCCAATAGCATATGCAAAAATTTACAAAAATAAACTATTTTTAAATCAGCAAGCCTTGAAGCAATTGGGTAACACAATAGCTGCTAGACCCGTTTTAGAAACTCCACCACTGGAATAGGGGTGAAGCAGTTTCAGGACAGATGAGAAACATAAAACAATGCCAGAAAATATATAAAATATTTCACTCAGGCAAAAAACTAATTCAGTCAAGCAAAATTAAGACAATGCAGAACTGTTGAATTGCCAAGAAATATACTTATCAATCAACGATATATTTCCAGTATTATTTAAGAATCACACTTCAGCCAGAACAACAGGAGTTTCCAACAGTGTATTCAAGAATTTACAAACAGAAACTATTTTTAAATCAGGAAGCCTTGAAGCAATCAGATAACACAACTGTTTGACCAGTTTATAAACGCCATCACAGGAATAGGTGGGGAGCAGTTTCAGGACAAATGAAAAACATAAAACAATGCCAGAAAATATATAAAATAATTCAATCAGGTAAAGAAATAATTCAGTCAGTCAAAAATTAAGACAATGCAGAACTCTGAAAGGTTAAAATGCCTAGAAATATACTTATCAATCAACAATATATTTCCAGATTGTTTGAGAATCACACTTCAGCCAGAACACCAGGAGTTTCCAACAGCGTATTCAAGAATTTACAAAGAGAAACTATTTTTAAATCAGAAAGCCTTGAAGCAATCAGATAACACAAAAGGTGTTGGACCAATTTTATAAACTCCATCACAGGAATAGGGGGGGAGCCATTTCAGGACAAATGAGAAACATAAAACAATGCCAGAAAATATATAAAATAATCTAATCAGGCAAAAAAATAATTCAGTCAGTCAAAATTAAGACAATGCAGAACTCTGAAAGGTTAAAATGCCAAGAAACATACTTATCAATTTGCGATATATTTCCAGATTGTTTGAGAATCACATTTCAGCCAGAACACCAGGAGTTTCCAACAGTGTATGCAAAAGTTTACAAACAAAAACTATTTTTAAATCAGCAAGCCTTAAAGTAATCAGATAACACAAAAGCTGTTAGTCCAGTTTTATCAACTCCATCACGGGAATGGGGGGGATCAGTTTCAGGACAGATGAGAAACATAAAACAGTGCCAAAAAATATATAAAATAATTCAGTCAGGCAAAAAATAAATCAGTCAGGCAAAATTAAGACAGTGCAGAACTCTGAAAGGTTAAAATGCCACGAAATATACTTATCAATTTGCGATATATTTCCAGATTGTTTGAGAATCATACTTCAGCCAGGACACCAGGAGTTTCCAACAGTGTATGCAAGAATTTACAAACAGAAACTATTTTTAAATCAGCAAGCCTTAAAGCAATCAGACAACACAAAAGCTGTTAGACCAGTTTTATAAACTCCACCATGGGAATAGGGGGGATCAGTTTCAGGACAGATGCGAAACATAAAACAATACCAAAAATATATAAAATACTTCAGTCAGGCAAAAAATAATTCAGTCAGGCAAAATTAAGACAGTGCAGAACTCTGAAAGGTTAAAATGCCAAGAAATATACTTATCAATTTGCGATATATTTCCAGATTATTTGAGAATCACACTTCAGCCAGAACACCAGGAGTTTATAACAGGTTATGCAAGCATTTACAAACAGAAATATTTTTAAATCAGCAAGCCTTAAAGCAATCAGATAACACAAAAGCTGTTACACCAGTTTTATAAACTCCACCACAAGAATGGGGGGAAGCAGTTTCAGGACAAATGAGAAACATAAAATAATACCTAAAAATATATAAAATAATTCAGTCAGGCAGAATTAAGACAATGCAGTACTCTTAAAGGTTAAAATTCCAAGAAATATACTTATCATTCAACAATATATTTCCAGATTTTTTGAGAATCACACTTCAGCCAGAACACCAGGAGTTTCCAATAGTATATGCAACAATTTACAAAAATAAACTCTTTTTAAATCAGCAAGCCTTAAGCAATTGGATAACATAATAACTGTTAGACCAGTTTTATAAACTCCACCACATGAATAGGGGTGAAGTTTCAGGACAGATGAGAAACATAAAAGAATGCCTGAAAATATATAAAATAATTCACTCAGGAAAAAAAACTAATTCAGTCAGGCAAAATTAAGACAACGCAGAACTCTGAAATGTTAAAATGCCAAGAAATTTACTTATCAATCAGTGATATATTTTCACATTGTTTGAGAATCACACTTCAGCCAGAACACCAGCAGATTCCAACAGTGTATGCAAGAATTTACAAAGCAAAACTATTTTTAAACCAGCAAGCCTTCAAGCAATCAGATAACACAAAAGCTGTTAGACTAGTTTTATAAACCACGACCACAGGAATAGGGCGGAACAGTTTCAGGACAGATGCAAAACATAAAAAAATGTCAGAAAATATATTTAAAAATTCAGTCGGGCAAAAAAGGAAATTAATTCAGACAAAATTAAGACAATGCAGAACTCTGAAAGTTAAAATGCCAAAAAAATATACTTATCAGTCAGTGATATATTTCCAGATTGTTTGAGAATCACACTTCAGCCAGAAAACCAGGAGTTTCCAACAGTGTATGCAAGCATTTACAAACAGAAACTATTTTTAAATCAGGAAGCATTGAAGCAATCAGATAACACAAAAGCTGTTTGACCAGTTTTATAAACTCCAGGGGGTTTCAGTTTCAGGACAGATGACAAACATAATACAATCCCAGAAAATATATAAAATAATTCAGTCAGGCAAAAAATAATTCAGTCAGGCAAAATTAAGACAGTGCAGAACTCTGAAAGGTTAAAATACCAAGAAATATACTTATCAATCAGCGATATATTTCCAGATTGTTTGAGAATCACACTTCAGCCAGAGCACCAGCAGTTTCCAATTGTTTATGCAAGAATTTGCAAACAGAAACTATTTTTTAAATCAGCAAGCTTTGAAGTAATCAGATAACACAAAATGTGTTAGACCAGTTTTATAAATTCCAGCAGAGGAATGTGGGGGGTGCAGTTTTAGGACAGATGGGAAACATAAAACAATTCCTGAAAATATATAGAATAATTCTCTCATGCAAAAAACTAATTCAGTCAGGCAAAATTAAGACAATG
>NC_056726.1:1674976263-1675093763 GCF_019279795.1 Protopterus annectens
TTGTTCCAGAGTATGGGAAGTCTGTGGGACAGGAATCTATCCATCCAGCATGTTTTGTTTATTGTGGTGACAAGGTTTAGGTCCCTAGAGTGTGTAGCTCAGAGGGATTGGGATTTCTTTAAGTGGAGAATGTCCAACAGCTCTGGGTTTGACATAGCTTTGTATGTTAGGCAGAGATCGCCTCTGAGTAGGCGATATGTGACGGAGTAAAGCTGGAGTTTTTTTAGACGATCTGCGTAGGGCATCTGTTTGAGGCCAGTAATCCTCTATTTGAGGTATTTCTGCAGCCTTTCCAGTTGCTGTAGATGTCTTGTGAGGTATATACCAAAATGGGCATTGTACTCTATAATTAATCTAATATGTGATGAGTACAGGGGAACAATGACCTCTTTTTTACTGGATGAGAAACCTTGTGTGATGAGGTGTGTCAGGTAGAAGGATTTCCTGACTATTGTGGCAATATGATTAGAGACTACTGTCCATTTGTGTCCCAAGGTCTCTTATCACACTTTTGGTGTTAAGTAGACTACCACCTATGTGGTAGCTCACGGGTACAGAGTTTTTACCAAAGGGGATGACAATGCCCTTTTTGGCATTGAGCTTGAGTTCCATGGCTTTGCATCTGTCTCAGTGAGGCCCTTTTGTAGGATGTCCACTTCATTAGGAGTTTCGGTTATGGCTCCTAGTTTGCAGTCATCTGCGAACTTCATTAGCCAAAGATCTTCTGTGTTAACCTGTACTTCAGAAAAGTAGATACCAAACAGGATAGGACCCAGGACTGAACCCTGTGGTACTCCACTTGTCACTGGTCTGAAGTCAGATTTGGAGTCTGCTACTTTCACAGTGTGGGTTCTGTCAGTGAGCCAGTTGGCAACCCATCTTGTGATATAGGGATTTATACCTAGTTTAGTGAGTTTATCTATAATTCCAGAGTGGGGGATGGTGTCAAAAGCCTCGGCGAGATCTAGATAGGCTGTGTGAACCACCTTACCCTCGTCTATGGCTTTGGTGACTGCTTCAAAAAAGTCAATCAGGTTTAGGAGACATGATCTGTTTTTTACAAACCCAAACTGGGTGAGGTCTAGAGTTTGGAGATTACCATGATGATACGTTCCATGGCCTTGCAGACCAGGCTCATTAGGCTAATGGGACGGTAGTTCACGGGGTCTGTGGTGGCTCCCCCTTTGTGGAGTGGGATAACTGTCGCTGTGCACCATTCAGTGGGCACAAAGCCTGAGGTGAGGATATGATTGAACATGGTGCTTAGGTGGGGTGCCAGTTCATTCTGTAGTTCATGCAGAATGCAGCCTGCGATGTTGTCAGGTCACATAGATGCTGTGTTCTTGGCATTGGAGAGTGTGATTTGTACCTGTGCAGCAGTGATTACAGGAACTTTGCATTCTTCTGATATAGAGTTGGACCCTTTAGGGGGTGGGGTGGGTAATGTTAGCACTGAACCTATTGGCAGTATCAGTTGGTTCTGTATATTTAGTGCCATTGTGATGTAACTCAGAGCAGATCTGAGTGTTGCCATTGAGATTTTCATATGTTGTTATTTATTTATGGGACGACGTAGAGCATTGGTCTCAGATGACCATTTTCAGGTTCAGCCCATGTTATACAACCGATAGAAGGAATACAATGCTTAAAGAATAAACAATAAAGAAAATACGTACAAGCAACCATAGTATGAAAATGCCAGCAAGTAGCAAATAACACATAAAATCAGTGTAGAACATGGGAGAGAAGTAAAGGACACAGATACAGAAGGAGTAGAGGTGTGATGACTAGAAGTAGTACAAAGACTGGAAATCCACATGGCTATGGTCTTAGTGGGGAGTCTTCATCAGCTGCCTAGTGTACACCAACAAACTTATATGAGCATTGTTATATCCTAAGAAAATGCTTTCTATAATCATTCTACCAAATTTATAAGTTTTAAGAAATTCCTTTTCATGTCTCAGAGCAAGTTGCTTTTGGCATCAGATGTGAGAATTCAGAAAAGTATTAGGATCGGAAAGAATATGCACGGTAAGTTTTATTAAATACATGCAAGAAGCAAAGACTCATGAATAGGGTGGATCCAGAATATATTTATGCAATAATCCACAGCTTTGTATGGGTATGTCAGGATTAACATGCAATTGGTGTGATTTGATCAGGAGAGTAAAGTAAGGATTCTTGCTATGATATTAAAGAAAGAAATGGATTACCTTTCCTAAATAATGTCTTTGTATAAGGGGGCTGTAGTGTTCCTCTACATTCTTCCTTGTTACCTGATGTACTGCACATGCATATGGGACTTGTATTCCCATGCTTGAACAGTACATCAGTGCTGTGCAGGAGAAGCAACAGAGAAAAGAAAATCTCCATTTTTGTTTTTTATTTTTTCTGGCTGATGTGCTGCTAATGCAAGTAATCTGGACAAAGCCCAACATAATGGAGGGACAAAGGTCCAAAAATAGGGACACATTTTAAATATTGTTGTAATAAACTTAGAAAAGTGAAACAATAAGAAGTTTTGAGTTAGCATACATTTTCTGAGGGATCTGAAACCTGCACCTGAAATGTTGGTCAGTATTCAATGACTTCCATCTCCAGTGGCTTGCCAGAAAATTACCATTTTTATCAGAAAAAGACCAAAACTATGAGGCAAAAATCCAGACATTCTGGTAAAATCTGGACAGCTGAGAGATACAAGAGTCTGCTGAGATTTTAGGAGGGACTGTTCATAGATTAGTACTAAGCTAACTGCCCTTGTGAGCCATTTTAAGCTTAGCCAATTATCCCTTGTGAGACTCAAATGCTGCACCTTGTGTTTGTAATGCAAACAGCTTAACCATTAGGCCATCCTCCCTAGAGGGTGCAGTGCAGAAATGCAAGGAAACTCACTTCTGTTTTTTTAATTTTGCTGAATATACCAGAGTTTTCTTGTATTTTGTTTAGTTTTCTAAGCATATGTCTGGCAGTTCTATGGTACTTCAGTAGCCAGACTTTTTTCTGTCGGCATATGCTCAATTTACATCATGCAGGCTGGTTCAGCTGTCCAATCAGCGTGCTTGTTTTTGATAGTAATGAGCTGTCACTGTATAATAAGTGCAAAACTCTTTGACACCATCCCACATGCTATCATAATTAATAAACTAAATGCATTACAAATGAATCCCTATGTGATAAGATGGACAGCAAATTGGCTAAAATACATATCACAGGGGCAGCATCAGGAAAACGTAGATGACCATTGTTGTCCTGCAAGAATCAGTGTTGGGACCATTTTTGTTTGGAATTCACTTCTCTGACCTACATAATAAAAAAAACAAGACCTATGGCTAACCATGTTTGCAGATGACGACAGGATGGGAGGCATTGTCAAACACCACCCTTTGGCACAAAAGTCCATCAGCAAGAATTTACTTATAATTTCCTGGTGTATTGAAAATGGGCTTAAACTAAATGCTAAAAATGCAACATTGTCACATTTGGCAAGCCATCTACCCCACCAATATATAGCACTGACATACCCCACTTCAAAATAAAAATTTAAAGACCTGGAAATTGGGGCTGATAATCCCCTCTTCTTTGACCACCAAGTAGTAACAGTTGTCAGGAAATCATTTTACTGGGTGCAGCTGATATCCAAGGGAGTATCACCCAAATTAAAAAAGGGTATTGTTCCCTCTGTATTCAGCACTGATCAGACCAATTATACGGTTCCTTTATGAGTCATTGGAGATTACCCCCCCCCCAAGAATTGGAATCTGCAAACTCTAATCCTTGCAAAATACCTACTTAAAAACTAAACTTTAAGAATATTTAAAGGGAATAAGCTCCAGTGCACCTGCTGATGTGGTGGAGAAGCTTGCCATACCCCCCCCCCAAACCTATGTATACAATACTCTACTGTTACACCAACTTTAAAAGGTGTAAAAACAAAATGAAAACTCCAGCAAAGCTAGAACTTCACTGAGTGACCTCCCAAACCTCTTGTATCAGAGGCACATGGGATATATGCAAATGATTCTTATGAACATCAGGTGTTTCAGCTCAATGGCAATTCTGAATGTAGTGGGGTTTGGCTTTATTGACCTGAAATTGTCCAGTAAAATGACGAAACAAGTCATGGGCATTCAGAATCGCCAAGAAATTATCTAAAAAATAGCATCAATACCAGTACATCTCACTGACAAATGATTTTTTTATGGAGCCAATCAGAACCTCAGGGAACTGAACCTTGTGCTATTAATGCTCAAGATCTGAAACTTCATCCACCAGTAGGTCAATGCAAGTTTTAGAATACAGTGCTCCCTTTGGGCTGTACTTCAGCAGATATATAAAACATTTGGAAAGACCTCAAAGGTGCCTAACATAGAGGATCTTTGGCTTAAAACTCTCACACATAGCTTCCTAAAATTGAACTGTACCTCAAATACCAGAATATTAGCAGATCAATAAAACAAGGTGGAGAGACAGATTCACTACTCAGCGTCTCCCTCATTTGTGGAATAGACTCCCCCTGCAGATAAATCAGTATGATACACTTATTTTTCATTCAAACAGAATCTGGAATATTAGATGGATATTCATAAATTCACCCTAGGAATGACTGGTATAACTTCCTTGAGAAGGGAGGTACAGTCTAGGATGAGAACTGATAAAACAAAATGGTTACAAGACTCAGTAACCATGAAAATCCTATAATTACTATAATTAGGCCAGCTGTTCTAAGATAGAAGTCAGAGCATGCCTCAGAGTGGCATATGCTTCACTTGCAGAGAGTAACTCTTCCCCAGCAAGCTGAAGTTGGCAGCACCCTCCTCAATCCTAAAATGCTTTATACACCTTCTGATATGCCTTAGCACAGCCTCACCTAACAGACTATTTGGAGCCTTCCAATTCACAGCCAGGTATGGTCTAGTGGTTTATGCACACTGACATAGCCAACATTGCATACAAAAGTGGACTGCCTGACATTGACACTCTGACATTAACAACTTGACTTGATCTGACACCCACTTCAGCAGATGGCCTACTCCAGACTCACTGTCTATGTGGCCATATCCCAAAAGTTATCTGATTTGTTGTTGAAAAAAAAAGACAGCCTGATTATGAACCATCACCTAAATATCATTATTCCTTCCCTGTCACTGGAGTCCAGGAACTGCTGAATGTGTACATAATCTGATGTTCATATAATCTTGGCGTTTGCCAAAGAAGATTAGGATAAGACATATGGGGTCTATTAACCAAGTCAAGTTGCTAGCACAGTTCTCAGTATGATCCTTATCAGAAAGTGTAAGCAGTGGTGACATCAGGAAGCAAAGGTACCTTGCCTTGATCTGTGAAAGCCCAGATAATTTGTACACTTTGGACTCTAGGGTCCTTATGGCACTCCCACAATTAGTTGAAATGTATAGCTTGCACAGTTATGTAAAAATAGTACTGTAACTGGAGAGATATCTAGAAATCATCATTAGGCAGACCAAATTCATAATAAAGCTGTTTAAACATGGCCAAGGTCTTGGCTGTCAGATAGTGAATTGCAATATGTCCAGAATATCTGTTTCTTTCTCTATCCAGATGGGCCACCATAAGGATTCACCTATCATCTAACTGGGGTGACCCCGAATAGGTAATTCAAGACCAAATAGGAATCTTGGTTTCTATCCTTTTATGTAAGAGTTGGGAGAGCCTTTTCAGACATCAACAGCGTGTGCCAATCGTATAGATGTTGACAAAGAGACTAATTATGCCATCCCATGATTAGTGATGAGACACTTCCTAAAAGATAGGTTTTCACTAGAGTGCAACAAGGAGGGTTCACTCTAGAAACAGAAAAAGTGAGCTCAATTAAGGAGTCAGATGCATACAAGGAAATGCTTTGGAGGTCACATACCCCTTATAAAATGAGGAATCAGTAACCACACTGGGTATGACACTGCTGTCTACTCAGATAAATTGCTGAGTAAATTTAAAAAAAGTTTTCATAATCCAAAGGTGACACAAGACATGGAGAACTGTCTCAACATACCCTAGGAAACACAATCACTTTCAAGACACTAATGTAACCCAACAAGGGCACAGCAGCAAACATGTCCTACCATAGAGGATTAAATTTCAACTCTTATTTTTTTAGTAGCCAGCAAATGTAGAATAGTACATGAATATTTGAGAGCAGTTTGGCACATAGAGAATAGGATGTCATTCAATTCTGACATAGCCCTCCTTGCTGCAGGGTTTACTGGTTAAACAGTGGTTATAGGATTGTTGCTCATATGCCTGCAAATAGACCTGAAAAGTTTCAACTGATGTGGTATTTACTGAAAGTAATTCTCTGATCTGTCAGTCAGAAACAGACAGTCATCTGCAAACAAATATTTTTTACTTGTATCTTGGCAAACTCCAACCTTGATAATTGTGGCTGGAGTTTAGCAAGTCTACCAAAGGCTCAACAGCCAAGAATAATACAGAGTGAAGTGGATAGGCCTGCTTAGTGCATCTGTACATGGACAAAGGGGACAAATAATTGAATTTTTAAGACTCTAGCATAGGGATAGTCATACAAAGCGCAAGATGGCTGTGATGAAAGAGGTGGGTAGACCCATAATTTTCAGTGTTGACCACACATACTAATTCAATCAAATGCTGTTCCTTAAAGATAGTTCTAACTGGCATATAAGGTAACTTAAATCTTCATATTAAATTAATCAGGAATCACACATGGTCAGCACTGAATCATTCTCAAAGAAAGCCTGTTTGGGATTAGTGAATTAATATAACCAACATAGATGGCAGCAGTTTTGGCTAAAACATAAGAATATATTTCTGTTTCCACATAAATAACATAAACATTTTTGTAGTAATTAACTTTTGTGTGATCGTTGCTCAGTTTAGTCAACATTATGATCTGGGCCTCTTAACATATCTGGGGAGAAGCCACTCAAAATATATGGTTAAATAGAGCATTTGAGCCTAGTTGTATTGCTTAAGGGATGGATTCACAACTTTGTCCTAGGTGACCATTTTTTGACGAGGCACCAGCACTGAGGGGAATCAGGCAGGAAGAGGGAAGAATGAAAAGGTGTGGACATTTAAATCTGCCATGCGGTAGGATGGGTTGATGCACTCAAGAGCACACTGGCCTGTGTTAACTTCCTGATGGAGACTGAGAAGATCACTGCTTTGGGGGGGCAGGTGGGGTGAGGCAAGACAGAGATGCCTGCAAGAAGTGCTGTTTGTAGAAGTGAGGGGATTTCCATTGCACAGCCTTCTCTACACCTGAACAGGTGTATGTGTTATGGACTGAGGATACTAAGAGAAAATCTTGAACCACCCTGATTGCTGTTTCAGTGATGGCTGCTCCTAGCTGACCATCACTCTGACAATAAGGAATGAAAATTGGTCATGGAGGGTACTGATGACTGACAGACATTAAGGGTAAATTGTATAAAAAGACATTCAAGGAGGCATTCACAAACTTTTTTTTAAGTTTATAGAGGGAAGCTAGAAGGCCATCCAGGTCAAGGGGCTTTTTTCCACTTAAAAGGCCAAAACTGAATTAGTAATCCCCTCATCTGAGATTGCCTGACTTAAACTCTCACAATGGGCCTTACCTCATTTTGGGAGCAAGATGCCAGCCCAAAACCCTCTATGCTTGGCCTTGTGCTATGCAGTGAGACCCTGTGCTTCAGGATAAAGCTTCACTGAATTATATGAGAGCAGAGCCTGTGTTGCTTAATGTACAGCGCAAACATGTTCTGACTTTTTCAGAGCAGGCACACTCTCACTTCCAGACTTTAATGCAAGCATATGGACTGTCCTAGCTGCCTTGTATTCTCTACCCACCCCAGCATCCCTATATCTAGTTTGTCTGCATCCCTGCCACAGATCTCCAACATTCTTTTCCAGCAACCTAATTCTACCATCTATTCCTGCACAAATGTTTACTTTACAAGAACCATTAAAATTTAAATTTATAGCTCTCCCTCCACACCTTGAATACGTAGACTATCTAAAGGATTATCCTTCATATATTTAATGACCTCACTTGTTATAAAGGCTTCACATTGCAAGAGCTCTGCCCTTCATTGGCTACTTGTAGTAGATTCTGGGAAACTGAGATAAACTCCAGACAAACTCCATCATGGTCTGAGCATATCTAAACAGTCCTACCTTAGTTTGTGATTTACTTTAGAGCTGACTGGTAAAAGATACTTTATTTAAATTTATATTCTATTTGTTATCACTGTTTTTCACTGTTGTGGGAAGGGCTAGCTTGTTAACAAGATTTACTTTGATTCATATTTTGTTGTTTTAACTTTAATTTCACCGTTGGTTGTTAGAAAGGGATAGGTTTTAGACAGGCAAGATCTAGTTACCCCAAGAGGCCTAAACTTCTATAAATTCACACAGACTGCAGAGAAGAAAATCCTGAGCATATCTAAACTGTCCTACCCTTATTTGTGATTTACTTTGGAGCTGACTGGTAAGAAAAGTTTTATTTGAATTTATATTTTATTTGCTATCACTGTTTTTCACTGTTTGTAGGTAGGAAGGGCTAGTATCTAAACCATCTTATCTTGGTTTGTGATTTACTGATCTTTACTGTTAAAAAGAAGTGTGACTGAGACCGATAGTGAAAGCTACTGCATCCCTTCACTCATGATGTAAAGGAATTACAACTTTGTCTCGCTGGCAGGACTTATATGGTTAGAACAACTTTACTGTACTTACTTTAGTATTTAGTTGCATATTGCTGGTGTGATTTTTTTTTTTGACATAGAAGTTGATTTCAGTTCTGTTTGAATTCTGTGGTTACTGATTCTGATTATTCTTTTCTTTAACAATATTTTGTTCATTTGAAGCTGAATATAGATTCCTTAAATGAGTATGCAATTACTGATTTGCTAATGCACGGATATCTTGTACAGTGTAATAAATGCTATGCATATTTAAAGGTAACAGCTGATGACACTGGTGATCTGTGTTTCTCGTGTGAAAGGCTGGATGATTTGCTTACCATTTTTAGAATATAAATCTAGACTTAATGATGATGATTGCACTTATGCAGTTAGCACAGCTTGGAGAACTGCTGTTTCATATATTAATGAATGGACTGGTGAAATAAATAATGTTAGGCAAAGCACAAACAGAACATATTTAGGAAATGATGCATCTATTGTCTACAAAGATCATGCAACCCCTATGAAACAAGATGATGCCCCTGACAACTTTGGAGTTCTGGATGCAAGTATTCAGCAATCTGAGGATCTGGTTTGTTTAGAAGGAAACAAAAAAGAAAGTAAGGAATAAGTTCTTGACAAATAACAAGGAAGAAAAAGAAAATGATTAATGACTGTAAAGGAAAGACGATATGTACAAAGGACACTGCTTTGTTACAGAGAATGATAATATTTTTCTATCTGAAAACCTTCAGTCTACAGAAGAAGGCATCTTTTTTCCAAAAGAGAAGGTAGAAAAAAGTGGCAAGTGGCAGGTAAAAATGCAGATATCAAAATTGAATGTGGAAGGATGAAGAACATTACTGTAAGAAAAAAGAATAGAAAGACGGATGCTGACTACATGACTCAAGCTGTGGATTTACAATACCAGCTGGATCAGAATTTAATGCATAATGAAAACAGCGGGATTAACAAGACTAATGGTGATGAAGATCTGTCCTTCATAACAATTGATAGAGCAGATATTACAGTATTAGAAGCTGAAGATTCTTCAGAGCTGGCAACCAAAGATATTCTTGTAATTGGAGATTCAGTTATTAGACAAACGGATACTTATATTTGCAGAGAAGATAATGAACATCGAATAGTGTTATGCTTGCCAGGAGCAAAAATAGAAGATGTGAGACAAGCCTTGTAATGCCTTAATGTAAAGAAGTACGGATCCGTTGTTATTCATGTTGGTACAAATGATGTCATCCACAAGGATTCTCTGACTGTTACTAGGGAACTGACAGCCCTCTTAGATAGTATAGCTTGTACTCGTGTTAGGACATATTTTTCACAGGTTACTGTGAATGAAAAGATTTTTGGGGGTAAATACCTACATGGAAAAAATGTCCTGTTTTAAAATATCAAAATGTGTAAAGCATCCAAGCCTAGTTTTGGGCACACATGTTCAGACAGGATGGTGTCCATTTGTCAAGATCAGGGAAGAGAAGTTTTTCAGCAGATATTTTGCAATATTTGACAAACACTAGGCAGGATTTTTGCCAGGTCAAAAATTTAATAGTTCACAGATAGCAACATTACATGGATCTCTGATGGTTGTTAATGCTAGGAGCATTAATAATAATATATTTGTTTTATTGGAAAATTTGCTACGTTCCCTCAAGATTGATGTTGGTATTATTTGTGAAACATGATTAAAGAACAATGACTGGAAACCAGTTCTGTAAGGGTATAAATGTTTTTACTGTAAAAGACATTCCAACATAAAATCAGGTGGAGGTGTTATTATATGGATTAATTATAAGACCTGTGATTATTACATGTTCAGTGATAACACCAACACTATAGACTTTGTAGCTGTGACAATAAAGACAACCCTGGAACATATAACAAATGCTGGAGTGTGTAGACCACCAAAGTCAAGTGTAGATAACCTTGAGGAATTCATACATTTCTTGCATGAAACACAGGAGGGAAGAATAATATTAGCTGGGGACTTAAATTTACCAGATACAGACTGAAATAATATTGATTCAACAATGTTAGTAAGCAAATTATTCACAATGTATATTCAGGAACAACAATTGCTTCAGATTGTAAAAAAAAAACCTACCAGGGGACGGAACATACTAGACATTGTTTGTGTTCCTGAAGAAATTACTGTTACTTCAAGTCAGGTTTTACCTCCATTGATGTGCAGTGATCATGGGGTTATAAAGGTTAATTTGTTGCTAGATAATTCTGCCAAACTGAAATCTAAACCAATGCACAGAAGGTTAATTACAGATTATATGGAAGCAAAACAGTCACTATGTAAAACTAACTGAAGTGAGGTGTTCAGTGGAGTGGAGTATGGAAAGTTTTGAAAGAGAAATTGTTTGACAGCAAAAAAAAAAAAAAAAAAAAAAATGTTTAACATCAGGATCTAAGCATACAACATCAGAGGGATATATTTCCATAAGAATAAGATATTTGATTAAGGTGAGAGACAAAAAATATAAGAAATGGAAGAGAAGTCGAACTGCAACTTTGAAAACTGAAATAAACAAGCTGGAGAAACAGATTAAGCATAATGTGAGACAAGATCAAGATAAAGTTGAAGAAAATTTATATAAAGATATTGAGCATAATAGGAAACCTTTTTTATAGATACATAAGACATGGAAGGAGTAAAGACACAAATTGATAAACTGTGTGCAGATTCTAAAATTTATTCTCAGACACAACAGATTATAGATATATTTACAAAATCTTACACAAAACAGTTTGGCTCCACAAAAGGGGTGACCAGTTGTCTTAGTGACATCCAGGTAACCCTAGATACTGGAATCAAATTAGATTATATTGAAAAAGAACTGCGTAAACTGGATCCAAACAAAGCACAGGAAGGAGACAGAATTAATAACAGTGGCCTGAGAACATTTTAGCAAGAACTTATGGTACAATTAAAAGAAAAAAGTCTACAATCACATTTAGATATGTCACTAGTACATGTACCTCCATACAAATTGCAGAAGGAGTCATTACTGGGCACATTGCGGATGCTGCAAAGAGCACAACTGGCTGCCATCAAAGAGTGAAACAATACTAATTTCATGAACTTTAATCACACTTTGACTTAGGAATGGGGTCCATTCCCATCATGGTATTAGAAACCCAAAAGATGTGGAGAAATTAAAAAAGGCAGATACCATTACATCTATTATTCTCTGGGTCATATAAATATGGGGAGATTCCTCAAGATTGGAAACATGCATTTATTAAACCTGTTTTTTAAGGAAAAGGGTTGTAGGACCAACCCAGACTCATATAGACCCTTAAGTCTACTTTCATGTTGTGGAAAAACAATGGAGAAGGTAATATTGGATACATTGTCATCAGAACTGGATAGGTTGGGACTTGAAACCATATATCAGCATGCATATGTTGAAAATAGATCTATTACCACCTGTAACATGATGTTCTATAACAATATAATAACAGCTTTGAATGAAAACTTTTGCTGTATATATATAGATTTAACTTCAGCATTTGACAGGGTCATACACAAAACACTTATCAATAAATTAGTACAACTAAGTATTGATGTACTCTTGATAAGATGGTTAGCTGCATGGCTTACAAATAGGACATGGCAAGTATCATACAGCAACTGGACAAGTAAAATCCTTGGTTACAGTCAGGGTGCCCACAGGGCTTTGTCCTAGTCCCTTACTTTTTTAGATTGTATCTTTCAAACCTAACTTTTTTCATCTGAGGTGTTCTATAGTCTATATGCAGATAACCTGAAATTAGGTAAACTGATTACATGTGTTACAGATAAGGCATGTCTGCAAAATAACATGACTAAATTGACCATTTGGGCACAGGAGAATAATATGCTGATAAATACATCAAAAACTAAGCATATGAGATTTGGGAGGCATAGACTGAAAGGTGAATATTTAATACAGCACACAGTGATTGAAACTGTAGACTCTTTTAAGGAAATGGGTATATGGGTAGGTTCACCTATGAGTTTTTCTAATCATATCAACCAATTGGTTAATTGTAGTTATAGACCTATAGGTTGTATAAAAAGATTTATAAAGTTTAGGAAGTCAAATATGATGAAGTCATTGTTTGTTAGTTACATTAAACCCAAACTTGAGTATGGAATAACAATATGGAAATCCTATAAGAAAACAAACATGAGTAAACTGGAAAGAGTACAGCAGAAATATGCCAAGGGCATCCGTGGATGTGAAAATTTAAGTTATTATGAAATACTAAAATATCTGAACTTGTATAGGGTCTCTTACAGATATCTAAGAGGAGATCTTATTTAGGTATAATGGCCATTTTTAGACAACTTCCTCTGGGAATGCTTGAGGTTATCAAAAAGTATATGAGAATCATCAGACAACCTGTGTAGAAGATTCTATAAGAATGAGAAGTGTACTAATTGGTACTCTGATAGAATAGCTGATGCATGGAACAGACTACCAAATTACATTAAAGCAAAGGCTAATTTAGATATTTTTAAGAACAGCCTGGACACTTTCTATGGGAACAAGTGGTTTTGGTATACTGGAAAGCTAGAAGGGCATTAATGCCCATGCTTGAAATATTTGTATGTGTGTATATATGTATGTATGTATGTATGTATGTATGTATCAGGGAAATTCTACCAAGAAGATATACCCTGCAGTTTTTTTATTTAATTTTATTAATCAGGGTTGATCACTGATCTACATGGACCTTTTTCAGACTATTCTCAACCTGCTATCAAGCCTGCTGTTTGAAATAGTACTGAGAGAAGAAAAGGTATATCCACAATCCCTACTGTGCAAGATATTCCACGGGTCACATAAGCCATTGTCTACCAGGCCCTATAGCAGAAGTCAGAGCACAACAATATATTGCCCTGAAGTAGAAATAGACCTACTGCCGTCATCATTCAAAACAAAACTGAAGTCCCCAAAAATCACTTCCATCAGATGTCATAGGGCTGCATCTCTGAGAAACTCTGAGTAAAAAGAGAGTTGAAATTCAGGTTATATTAGGTTTCCACTCATACAGATCAATCATAGCTCTCCATCTTTGGCAGAGCTCACCTTTTGTCTTTGTTCTTCACCTTTTGCCACTTTACCCACCTAGCAGTAGGCTGATTAAAGCAGCCACCTCTTTCAGATGAGGAAGAATAACTAACATCTAAAGCAGATAAATATCTTATCTAATGGACCCACAAAATGATTTAATAACTCTTAGAATTAAATAAAAGATTTAACTTCTCAACATACAACTAGTCATTGTATTTGTTGGCTTGGTAACTATGTAAGGGAGTTGGGCCAAAAGACCCCCTTCAGCCTTGACCCTGGTTCAGTGTGCTCAGGCTTAAATGGTCACATAATAAAAGAATGTCAAAAGATATATATATATATATTCCAAAGACATGCATCTGGAGCATTTCTCCCCGGGCCTCCGCTGAAAACAGGCTATGTGGAACCTAGTCGGACTTTCCCGGTCAACAAATGATAAATAAAAATAAATAAATAAAAATATATATAGTGCAGTTAGCAAAATTTTGCAGAATTATGCATGAGATAACAATTTTTTGTATAGAACAATTCATTTAAAGCAACAACAAAGTTAACAGTAATAGTACAGATTTGGGCATAATACATTCACAACAAATACAACACTTTGACAATTACATTTTAATGAAAACCACAGTAGGTAAGATGGCTTAAAATGATACACATATAGAAACAACAATGGTTAGTCATTGTATATGAATGATGTGGAAGATATTTGTGTAAAACAAGCACATAATACATTCTACTGATAGGAAAAATGGAATGGTTACTTATTTTCATTAAGGTGTGATTTTAATATTACTGAAACTACTATGTAGAAGGCACTTTCAGACTTTGACAGAGGAAAGTGAGACCTGATGAGGGACATTGCAATTGTTTGTGGAAACTGTAAGGAGTATTACTAGAAAGTGGAATGCAGTTAATTGGCAAAGGAGAAACAGATGTTCGGATATAATAACTTAAATTAGCAAAGAGAGAAAGCATATTGAATTTTTCAGTAGGGATAGGAAAGGTGTCAGCCACCTTTGACTAAGGATGCAGTAATGTATTCAGGAACAGATTCAAAAACAACAACAAAGAACAGAAAACTCATGAAAATGACAGCTCCTTGTGTGGCAGTGGCTACTCCAGCTCCCAGTGTGTGTTTTGTCCTTATTTAAGATTGTTGTCCATTTTGGAGTCTGTTTTTGGCTGGTCAGGTGTGTCATGGGATCCAGCCATGATATCTAAGTTGTAATGTTGTCAGATGGTTTGGATTGCTCTGTTTGCTTTGTTTTTTGGGATTGTTGGTCCAGTCATACCCATTTAGGCCTTGGAGAGTTGCATTGAGTGCAGATGGAGGTGTTAATTGTGGATCTGGATTAGATATGTTGGATCAGAGGATTGCTGCATTGGAGAAGGTGTTGGATATGGAACTGGATGTCATGAGGCGGTGTGGATGGTGAAGACTGGGAGGTGACTGTGGTTCTGACAATGGCAGTTCAGGCCTTCATGTGGTGACAGTTCACTGTACTGCAGTAGCAATATCCCAACTTTTGTTGCCTATCACATTTGATTAAGTCCAATCTGAACTTTTTTTCTATTGTCAGAGGGGACTGGAGTTGTTGTCGGTTGTAGATGAGTTAGTGGCAGTGAGGATGGTGAAAATGGCTGTAGTCACTGTCATGAAAGCTGTGTGCCTTGGACTCTGTTGTTGTTTATGTTTATTTGGTCCTATGTTTATGTTTGTATATATTTTACATGAGCGTATGTATATTTGGTTCGGTATTTATGTTTGTATATGTTGTACATGTGCTTGGAGAAACGTAATTTTGTTCAGCTGTGCACTTGCTGTTTGGTCTGAATGACAATAACGTTTACTTTACTTGACTTGACTGGACAATAAATAAAGAAATCTTATTTAAAGTGGTGTAGGTGTACAATGTACTGTTTTAAACTACTTGTAAACTAATATAGTAAAATGAACAATGGAGCTTTTCTTTTGATAGTAGATTTGGGTATAGTGGAGCTTTTCAGCTTGTGCTTCCATAAAGCAAATCAAATGTGCATATCGCATCAGGTAAACAATACATTAATACATACATGCACAGATCATATTTTATTTATATAACTATTTACAGTTTTAAACTTTAGGTTAGTTGTTATTTATCTAAGACAATACTACTGATCACTAGGTATCCAATACACCACTCCTCAGGAAGAAGCATGTTTACTTTTGTGATTCTGTTTGCTCTCGGTGAAAGGAAACACTTTTTCCTAGCCACATTGGTAATATGAACCACTGGATTTTTCCTAGCCTTCGCAGAGGCTACCAGCCACTGGACAGCCTGAGAACTGCTTCATAGAAACCATCATGGGAATCAGGCTACTGCTTTGCCGCTGGTATGAGAGAAAATGCAGGGATTTTGATTTGTGACTGTTTTTGCTTGTGCAGTGTGTATGGGACTTGCCTGATTTTTTTGGTTTTGAACTATTTTATAGCTTATCTGTCTTGTATTAAACTGCTGTATATGCTATCCAGAACATCTACCAGGAGAAGGCTACAACAAGCATATAGATCCCTGCAACATTAAAGATGAGACTACTGTTTATTAAAGAGCCTCACACCTACTTCTCGGGAACCATCTTGGGATTAGTGCCACTGTTTTCCTCCTAGGAAGAGAAGCACCAAAGAGACATAGATTCCAAGCTGCACATGGCTGTGGTGACATCAGCGTTGCACATGGCTGTGGTGACATCAGCACTAGTAGTAGACAGGTAATAGCCAATAGATGAATCACCACTATTCAGTGATTAATTCCTCCTGCACTTTCTTTTTGCAGCATGTATTGCACTGTGTCTCTCCTACTGTTACTTTGTGCAACCAAGCACAAAGTTAAGATGAAATTTAGCTTTAATCCTTCTAGCGTTTAGTGTATTGTCTTTAATTGACTGCAATGTTTAGGGACAAGAATGTAGAATTTGCTCTGGGTGGTGTAATACTGTCCTGATCACTATTACTGTTTAGTGACTGCTTTGCTTTCATTGGCAGTCGGAACTGTGGCTAGTGTGAAGCAACTGCTCTACATTATTAGCAACTATCCCAATTTAAGCAAACGTGTAACTCTACAAATTGACTGTATAAAGTTAATAGACCTGTCAGAAGGATTGTTGATGAATCTATAATAAATTTCCTTAGCTACAGTGTTCAGTGCACACTGACTTTGATCTTAAAGTGTTGCTCTGTAGTGTTTGCAGTTCAATGTCAGTGCTTAGTGTTCTTTCTATGGTATAAACTAAAGCTGCAGTGTTTAGCACCTAGTAACTGCTCTGTAGTGTGTGCAAGTAGCCTGTACAGCCCTAAGAGCAAGTTTCTGGTTTTGAACTGTTTTATAGCTTAGCTGTCTTGTACTGAACTGCTGTATGTACTATCCAGAACATCTACCAGGAGAAAGCTGTGACAATCCTATTGATACCTGCAACATTTAGGATGAGACTGATGTTCACCAAAGAGCTTAGTGTTCATTCTGTGGTAACTCTACAAAGTAGTTGAGTGAAACGGTCATTACTTTGTAGAATATAGCCTAATTCTCTCTTCTTACTGCATACCGTTAGATTAGCTACCACCCCACCTAACATCCTAATTCTCTCTTCTTACTGCATACCGTTAGATTAGCTACCACCCCACCTAACATCAGAGTATCACTCTAAATATTTCATCTGTAAAACATCAAGGTCTGCTACAATAGTCTTCCACCAACCTCCGAGTGCTATGGCTACTCTTAGTCCTCTCCCCTTTGGCTACAAGACTCAACAGTCTGCTGTGACCCCATCTGTGGCCAGTATCATCTGATTAAATGTTCCAAAGCTGTGAGGCAACTGCCTTCTATTTACTGACTGTTCACTGCTTCTGCCAACTGATAGTACAACCTGTGAGAGATGTAATTAAACAAACATGGATGCACGCCTCTCATATCAGTGCACTATCAGTAAGCATTATTCCTCCACAACACCAAATCAATAAAGGCACACCACTAGTTCCATAACATTTATTGAGGATGTAAAGCTAAAATTTGTCACTGCTTCCTAGAGCAGACAGTTAAGATTACAACAGCTACACCCGCTCCACTCACTCATGCTGAAAATTCACTTAGCTCACCGAAAAGTCACCAGGAAATCAATCTTAAGTCCATAAGGCTGACTAAATCTTCTTTCACGGACAGAGAATTGTTTTAGTCATAGGTTGATCTATAGTTAGGCATACAGAATATCAATTTACAAGACTGGAAAAGAACAGGGTGGGTATACGGTGCTTGTCTGATGCCAGGGTCTGTGATGTCACATCCCTTACACCAGTCAAATATGACTATAATTTAGTGGTAGCCCTTGTAGCAGTGAATAGCCTGAGGCATTCCACACAGAGAGCTATGATGAAACTTACATGAGTTGGAGGCAGGAAAGGCACTGGCTTTTGACTGCTACCTTGCCTTCACCAGGAATGATGCCTAGATACTAAGACAAGATCTTTGGCTTTAACAAATTTCCAAGTAGCTGATATTATTCTAAGGAAACAGAATATGTATTCACCTGAGATGAGATGGTAGACTGATCTTCCTGTCTGACCCAGATTTAGCCTGTACCTCTCATATCAAGGTCACCACACACAAGCTAATGTCTTTGCTGCCCCCATAGTGTCTTTTTTAGGCACACCTCCTACCCTTACGAGACATTTAACACAGCAAACTTAAACTCAAATTCGAGCAAAGTCATGGTGACGATACTGAGTGTCAGAACTCTAAACAGAAAGATGTTAGAACATGCTGATCAGTCTGTAGTGCAGCAGCAACATATTCTGTTGTACTGGCATTTAGGAAATGAATGCTGATACTACTTTTATGATGTGGATTGAAGTGCTTTAGTATTTTGTGTCCGATATAAGCTGCAGTAAGCTGTTTACTACAGTTTTAATAGCAGAAAGACTACCATGTTTGTCTCTTTTTTTGTAATCCTCAACTTAAAGTTGATTGGGCACCAGAATGGGGATGAAACAGGTTGCCAGAATAACTAGCTACTGCTCAGAATCTAGGAATAAATCTTTCTGGTGGAACTGCCGTATTAACGAACTGTATAACAAAATAAGGCAAACTGTAAAAAGTAATAAAAAAAATCCCCATTCAAGACCATAATGCTGAAACATAGCAGCAAGGAAGTTAACAGCACTGATAGACAATGTGTAACAAAGTACAAAATTAATATTGCTACCGATAGCAAAGGAAACTACAAATCTTCCTTCAGTTATGTCATGAAATTAAAGAATAGCATCCAATAATGCACTGATTTCATTCATATTAATGTGAAACATTTCAATCCCAAGAATGCATAGCAAAAACATTAACAAACAAATTTAGTGTTAACATTATAACCTACCTATCCACCTTGTTGCCTCACTCTCCTTAAATCCTAAGTCTTCGCTGAAAACATTTTGGAGCATGTCTGATCACTATCAAGATTAAAAATAATGGTCCAAGGGAGCAGAAACATACCAGACTCAATCTTATTAGCGAAGTGAAAAGTTTGCTCTAGTTGTGCCTCTGCTTAAACACTTCAACCTCAGCCTCAACACAAGGTTTGCACCTGATGCTTGGACAGCAGTCACTGTGACTGACATAAACAAGGGTGGCCCTTCTATGGACCAGGTAATTATAGACACATCAGTCTCATTATCCTTAAATACAAAACCATGGGACATAACATAACAACTCCTTTATATGGCTATTGGTGATGTAACACTCTGGATCCAATCAGAAGAAGGGAAGGTCCTAATCTTTTGAACCTAGTAAGTCCTTTTGGAAAGGTATGGGATGCGATGGATAGTGGTTAATCAGTGCATCCCACATGCCTTGATGTGGCCAAGGTTTCTGACATTGTTCTTCATATTCATAAACTTATAAGATTAGATAAACTCAATGTAAACCTCTACATTCTTCACTGTATTGCAAAATGGTTAACCAACAGATTGCAGGTTATAAAAGTTGCTGTTATCTTATCCAAGCATAAAATTGTAGTTAGTAGGGTACTGCAGGAATCACTGCTGGGTCCTTTCCTATTTAGCATTTATATATCCCAGAAGTGTGGCTGACTAAGTCTGCTGAAGACTGTTAACTGGACAATATGATCTGCTCATCAACAGACTAAGAAGCTCCAGCAAGGGCTGGAATATGCATATACCTGGTTTACCAAAAACAGTCTTAAGCTAAATGCAAAAAAATGCAGCATAGAGATTTTAGGCAAAAGAACTGCTTCCATGGTATAAGTTATAAATGGTACTCCTCTTCTAGCAGACATGGTCATAAGTGACCTGGGAACTTACATGGCCAATCCTCCCTTTCTCTTCATCTCTCTCTCTCTCATTCAGTCTTCATGTGTCTTCCATAGTAAGAAAAATGTTTGATGTAGTTCAGCTAATTTCCAAGAGAATATTTCTAAGATTCAAAGTAATGATTAATCAGTCTACTCTTTTCCTATATGGCTCATCATCAAATATGATGTGACCTTTGTATATACAAATCCAACCATATCATTCAAATGAAAAGACCCCCAAAGATTTCTAACCAAGACTATTAAAGAGCTTGCAATGTTCAACTCTCCAGGTAGAAAAGCTTGTGCCTCCCTACACTATTTGCCTACCAGCTGTTCTCAGGTGACGTGTGGATGGCTTTTTGAGCCATGAAAGACCCAGTCTTATTTCGCCTCATATTTCTTCTCAAAACCATAAGCTCTGCAAACACCTGCACTAGAGACTTAAATCTAAACCAGTGAATAGTAGTTAATTAATTATTTATTTATTATAAGTGCCTAGATAATTACTAGGCTAATGACCCTAAATAGACTTTTAAACACTGGCATAATTCCCAAATATACTTGACAAGATTTGATGGCAATCATTTTATTAGGAGTAGACCATATTGTTTTATTTATTTATAAATGCACTTGCTTTTGTCTAACAGGAAAGTTTGAATGGGTTAATGCCCGTTTTCATTAGAAGCCCAGGGAGAAAAGCTCTGCATTAGTAAGGATGTTTTACAAAGACAAAATAAAGTAGCAGTTTATCAAAAATTTCAACATTAGAAAGCATACAACTGCATATTATAAAAAGAAAGAAGAAAAACATTGTTATGAGCATAAGAATATAACATAAACAAGATTCCTAATGCAATATATCCCAACCTACAGAATAAGTTGTCACAAAAAGTCAAACATGTACTACTGTGGTAACATTTAAGGCTAGACTTGAATACTGGATTGGTAGACACAAATTAATACTAGGGTTGCCATGGTTTGGTAGTGAACACTATTAAGTGCTCAAAAAGTGTGGCAAGAACATTCAGGTGTGACTACTTAAAGGTGCAAATCACTAGGCATCTTATGCTACCTGTGATCACTTGCCTGGTATTTTTCTATTTTTGTCTAGAGTATCTGTCATTAAAGTTTCATGGTGTGTGTGTGTGTGTGTGTGTGTGTGTGTGTGTGTGTGTGTGTGTACATTTGTTTGTATATTTTTATGTACATAAGGGATCACTCCAGATACCCGAATGTTTCTGACATGAAACATCTGTAATTCTGGCAGAAGCAATGGAATAATCATATGATAGCAAAACACCTGCATTACTTTGTTGGAGGTCATGGTACAGCTGGGAGTAGGAATCTGCCCTTTTGTTACTGTTGTGTGACATCAAAGTTGGTATATATAATCTGCAGCGGATATTTTTCAATATTTTCAGTTTTTATTATTTGACATTGTATTTTTGTTAATTCAATGTTCCAAAGGACACACATACACACATATTTATTTTTAATATAGATAGGTATATATATATATATATATATATATATATATATATATATATATGGTTTACTATTAAAATGTCGAGGGCACTAGTCGACTGTACTATAGTCGAACACGGAAGTTCGAAAATAGTAATGTCGACATCAAAAAAACAATCTAGGAATGGTTTCAACATGGGTCGAGGTAGGTGTTCAGTATTATTCAGAACTACAAACGTCTCCCCTACCTCGACCCATGTTAAAACACAGTCCTAGATTGTTTTTTTGTCGTCAACATTACTATTTTTGAACTTCCGTGTTCGACTATAGTACAGTCGATGTAGTGCCGTTCGACATTTCAATAGTAAACCATATATATATATATATATATATATATATATATATATATATATATAGTTTCCGTTCAGAAGCTCGAAATGCTGAAATCTCGAATTTCAGTATTTCGAGTCCAAGAAGCCGAATCCGCATAATAGCGAAAGTTTAGAAGAGCAAAATTCAAAACCTCAAATGCCAGAGGTTTTGAATTTCATGCTTCTAAAGTTCCGCTATAGTTATGTATTCAGTTAATTGTGTGTGTGTGTGTGTGTGTGTGTGTGTGTGTGTGTGTGTGTGTGTGTGTGTGTGTGTGTGTGTGTGTGTGTGTGTTAAGGGGTTTGGGTAGGGGCTGTGGTGTGTGTCAGTGTGTTTTGCTGCTGTGATGTGTGTGTGCAAAGAGAAAGTAGCTTGTGTGGTGGTGTTTTGTGTGTGTTTGTATGTAGTGCGACCTCGGAGTGAGAATATTTAAGTAAGGGGGGTGTGGGGGGCACAGCCCCCCATATAGGGAGTGCTGGGGAGCTTGCCCCCCTGCTTTCATGCAGTACAGTGATTGTGTGTGTTTGTGTGGTGGATGGGGTGTGTGTGTGTGTGTGTGTGTGTGTGTGTGTGTGTGTGTGTGTGTGTGTGTGTGTGTGTGTGTGTCTGTGTGTATGTGTGTGTGTGTGTGTGTGTAGTAAAACCGCAAAATTCAAAACTTCCGGTATTCGAGGTTTTGAATTTCATGGTTTTTAGTTTTCATTGTTTTGTATACACACACACACACACACACACACACACACACACACACACACATTTTATATCACACAAAGGCAAGGTTTTCCCTGTTACTGAAATGCATTGTAGTCCAATCAGGACACACAAACCCCAATATAACCCAGCAATGTGCTCAGTGACAACAGCAATAAAATAAAAGTGAGCATAGATACTAGATTATTAGAAATAATAATGACAATCATTTTCCTTGCTGCTAAGAGTTAATCCATATGTATACCATTTTTCTTTTTTTGAGGAAATCGCTACAGGAAATAGAATAACATTTCAATGTTATGACCTTCTTTTTGATATGAAAATGTATGTATCCCATGCATTATAATGGCATAAGTTATACTGGGTCTATATTAAAATAACAAATGTTTACTTATCCGAATACCTAAACACCAACACGTCTTCATCGAAATGTGAAAACATCGATTGTCCTGAAGCACGAAATCGGAAATGTCGAATCATCATGGTTGGCCCTTCTGTGGTATAGCTCCGTAAGGTAAGTGTGCGATAGTTACGGACCTTAGGGTTAGGGTGCGGGTTAAGGTAAGTGCATAGATGGTAATGTATGTTAGATTTAGTGTAGGGTTAGAAGTAGGGTTTTATTAAGTGTATGTGTGTGGATTATTTAGTTTGTTTGGGTATAGCTTTTTAAGGTAAGTGTGTGATAGTTATGGACCTTAGGGCTAGGGTGTGGGTTAAGTTAAGTGCATACATGGTGGTATATGCAAGATTTAGTCTAAGGTTAGAAGTAGAGTTTAGTTTAGGGTTAGAAGTAGAGTTTAGTTTAGGGTTAGAAGTAGAGTTTTGGTTAGTGTATGTATGTGGTTTATTTAGTTTGTTTGTGTAGGTAGTATGTAGCGGGTGGTGGGATGGGACATTTCGTGTTTTTGAATTTCGCAGTTTAGGGCATTTGGTGTATTTGTATTTCAAGGAATATGTGTCGGCATTTAGGTATTTGGGTAAGTAAATGTTCATGCTTTTAATATAGACCAGGTTATATTTCCTTTCTCTGCCATGCTTCCAGTAATTCTAAGAGTGAGTATATCACTGTATATGTGAGCATGAGCATGCCCAAAATATTAAGCCATCGTTTCTGACTTATGTCAGTACAAAAAAAACAAGAAAGAGGAATGGAGCTGACATTGTGTCATGGCACTAGAAAAGATGCACCTTTTCTTTTCTGAATGAATGGCCCTGTATGATAACAATAATTCAAGGCACAGACTTACACCTTTGTGGCCAAACAGTGTCCTCACTGAAGGTAAAACCTGAATTGCCCACAAAATGCCCATATAATCAACAATTTGAGCAACATACAGGTTGTACCAGATAGCTAATGGAGTGCAGCTATGGAATTATGTTTTATTGCTGCTCATACATTTGGTCTACTTTAGTTATCCTAAATTGTGAAGACCAAGGACTTACTTAATGAGAATTTTGAAGGAGCATTTAAACATAGTTCTTCTATACACATATATTACTTCTACTTTTTTGGTGGAATAATCATTTCATACATTGTGTTTTGCACCAACATATACAAATTGTGCCACTGAAACATTAGTGGATCTTGCACAGAGAGTGTTATGCTCAAATGCATCAGTATTTGATTGAGATGATTTCCTTAACCCTTTCTATATACATCTAGTTATGCAAAAGGCAGACGCAAGATGTACTAGAAATGGACGGATAACTAGTTATTTATTTTTTATATAATCATAATTTAGAATAGTGTAGCGCTCATTTGAATTCTTAAATTTACTCCAAGTCAAAATGTTTTTATTTATTATTATTTCCAGTGGAAGTCAACTCCTTACTGAATTATATCAAATGCACTGACAAGCATACAGTTGTGAAAGTTGACATGTCTCCCCTGGAATGCCATTAAAATATAGCACAAGGTCAGTTTGTCAGACTAAAGCACAGCATATCTCTTAATGAGACCTGTCATGGGAATATCACAAGCTTTACTGACAGATTTACACATGGGGCATGATTATAGTAACCTTGTAGCCACCTGAGAATTGTTTGTCCTATGAACAGAACTGGTTTATTAAAACAGAAAAAAATGTATAATTTTAACAGTACTGTATTCAATGGAACGTATGCTTATAATAGGGCAATTTTTATTATTTTGAGTATAATTTGCCAGATGTTAAACTGATTTCATTTTTCAGTAATGCTAGAGAGAATTGACTTGGCATATTTGTTTTCAGAAGAAAAGAGTCTGTTGTTCTGAATCCATATATAATGGACAACATATACTGACTTTACAATAAAGCATCTTCCTCCGAAGAACTGTATTCAGTAAGTTCACATATTTTAATGCATTTACTTAGACTTGCTCTTTCAGGATCTCCTTTTCAAACACCATATTTATTAGTTGTACCATCATCCAGTTCAATAGTATATACAGTTTTTATCAATTTGTGTAAGGCTGGGCAGCCACGGTGGTGCAGTGGTTAGCATTGTCGCCTCACAGCAAGAGGTTCTCTGGTTCGATCCTTGGCTGGGGTGCCTTCTGTGCAGAGTCTGCATGTCCTCCCTGTGGTCACGTGGGTTTCCTCCAGTTTCCTCCCAAAGACATGCTGCAGGTGGATTGGACACTCTAAATTGGCCCTAGGTGTGAGTGGGGGTGTGTGCCTTTTGGGGAAGGTTGGGCCGGACCGGGCTGGCAACTCGACACTGTAAAACTCCACTGCCAATCATGAGCAGACAGGTGATCCGCTGTGGTGACCCCTAACCGGGAAAAAGCCGAAAGAAGAAGAAGAATCAATTTGTGTAAGGCTAGCCATAATCAAAATCAATAGCTCACTTAGATTTCACTTCTCAGAACACTTCAGAGGTATCAGTATGAATAATAGTCAAAACTTGTGCATCTAAGTAAATAAACTGCAGGCACATTGTAAGTCTGAGGTACAAATCCCTAGTCAGTGCAATGCAAATAGAAACAGGATGGAAATCTACTCATTATATACAGATCACCAGTAGTCATGACTGGATATAACCCATTAACACACCTTTAATAAGACCTTCTTGGGCATACTAATAACTTTTTGATTTCTTTCACTTTTTTGTGTTTAGATGGAGGGATTTTAATGAGTATCTAAAAGTGTAGATAGGGTGGTGTGAATGTGGCAACCTCCTCCAATGACTGTCAGGAGAAAGGACCTGTTTTTGCTCCTGAAGTTAGTGTTGAGGGATACCAAATTGGAGGAGAGGTGTGGGGTGCCAGATGAGCTGGCTACGTCTATAACAACATATAGTATTTTATATGGATGTATGCCATTAGGTTGCTCACAATGTTGTTATGAGACAAGACTGAGTTTACTGCACTGTATGTTTTGTGTCTCTTCCTGCCACTGCACTGTGCAATTCCAGCTGACTGCTAATTTATTTATTTTTGTTTTTTGTTCAGCCCAGATGAAATACAAAATATTTAACAAGGAGAAAATACAGAAATAGTAGCAATAACAGAATAGTTCAGACTAATTACACAAAAAAAACCTTTGCACAAACATCCCAGTGAACAAGCACAGTGCAATATACAATCAAGCAGAATGTAATGCACTATATATATATATATATATATATATATATATATATATATATATATATATATATGTGTGTGTGTGTGTGTGTGTGTGTGTGTGTGTGTGTGTGTCTGCGAGTGACTTTCTAAGGTACCAGTGTGGAAACACAGTAGTCACAGTTCATAATATCCAGAGGTAAAGTAGGCAGGAAACAGCAGGCAATAGGTAAAATAAATCCAAGGTTAATGCATATTCAAACTGGTAAGTGTTTTCGCTATAGAATCATTGCTTCTTCTGACCCTAATAAAGCAGCATCTTCACTGAACATTTATAGGTTCATAGGTAGGAACTAGGCTATCTGCACAAAGGCATTTATAAGCCTAGACGGAATGTGTTGGCTTTTGCCGCCCCCTTAGATTAGTTTTCTGTGCCTCTGTCCATCAGAGCCATTGAAGTGATCCCTGGGGTAAACTTTCTGTTTCCCATCCACTCATCAAGGTTTCTCTTTGAAGAGGGTTAGCAAAGAGCTCTGCCTAATGTAGACTGGAATCTTGTTCCAGAGCATGGGAAGTCTCTGGGACAGGAATCTATCCCTCCAGTGCATCCTATTTATTGTTGTGGTGAGGTTTAGATCCCTGGAGCGTGTGGCTCGAGGGGATATGGTTTTCCTTAGGTGGAGCATGTCCATCAATTCTGGGTTGGACATGGCCTTGTATGTCAGGCAGAGATCACCTCTGAGTAGGCGGTATGCAACCGAGTACAGCTGGAGTTTCTTCAGTCGAGCTGCATAGGGCATCTGCTTGAGGCCAGTGATCCTCTTGGTGAGGTACTTCTGTGGTCTTTCCAGTTGTTGCAGGTGTCTTGTAAGGTACATCCCAAATGGGGCATTGAACTCTATGATGGGTCTGATGAGTGATGCATAGAGGGGCCCAATGACCTCTTTCAATCTGGATGCAAACCCTTTTGTGATTAGATGGGCCACATAGAAGGATTTTCTAACCACTTTGGCAATGTGATTATCAAAGGAGAGGTTACTATCTACTTGGGTCCCCAGATCCCTTATTACATCTTCTGTATTTAGGGGGCTACCACTATGTGGTAGTTTGTGGGCATGTTGTTTTTTCCAAAGGGGATGACTATGCACTTTTTGACATTTAGCTTGAGGCCATGGTTTTGACACCAGGTATCTGTCTCAGTGAGACCCTTTTGGAGGATGTCTGTGTCAGCCTGAGAGTCAATTATAGCCCTTAGTTTGCAGTCGTCTGTGAACATGGTCCGCCATAGTCCTCCTGTGCTTGCCTGTACCTCTGAGAAGTATATGCTGAACAGGAGGGGTTCTAGGACTGAGCCCTGGGGAATGCCACTTGTAACCGGTTTAGAGTCAGACCTAGCTCCTGCAACTCTTACCATGTGGGTTCTGTCTGTGAGTCAGTTGGCAACCCATCTCATGATCTAGGGGTTTATGTTCAGGCTGGTGAGCTTGTCTATAATAACTGAGTGGGGAATGGTGTTGAAGGCCTTTGCGAAGTCTAGGTAAGCTGTGTGGACCACCTTTCCCTCATCTATAGCCTTGGTAACTGTCTCAAAGAAGTCCACCAGCTTTAGGAGGCATGATCTGCCCTTAACAAAGCCGAACTGGGTAGGGTCCAGTGTTTGGAGGTTTCCACTGTCTCTGTTAATGAGATCCATGATGATGCGCTCCATAGCTTTGCAGACCAAGCAAGTCAGGCTTATAGGGCGATAGTTCCTGGGGTCCGTTGTGGCTCCACCTTTGTGGAGTGGAGTAACCGTCACTGTGCACCACTCTGTGGGCATGTAGCCTGTGGAGAGGCTGAGTTTAAACAGTGTGTTTAGGTGAGGGGTTAGTTCATCTTTGAGATCATATAGGATGCAGCCTGGGACACTGTCCGGTCCCATTGATGCTGTGTTTTTGATTTTGGAGAAGGCCGTTTTAACCTGAGTGTCTGTGATTTCAGGGGCACTACATTCTTCTGGTATAGTTATGGGCCCTTTGGGGGTGAGAGGGGGATGAAGCTTGCACTGAACCTGTCTGCCAGGATGTTGGCTATATTGGTTGGTTCAGTGTATTTTGT
This sequence comes from Protopterus annectens, assembly GCF_019279795.1. Classification (NCBI taxonomy): domain Eukaryota; kingdom Metazoa; phylum Chordata; order Ceratodontiformes; family Protopteridae; genus Protopterus; species Protopterus annectens. The sequence continues at coordinate 1,675,004,556 of NC_056726.1, forward strand.
GCCATTCTGCATTAACTCCGAGCAGATCTGAGAATTGCCACTTAGATTCTTGACATAGCTAAAGAATGCCTTGTGGTTATCTTTATATAACAATGTCATAATACACAAACCAATCGAAAGCTACAACTAATAAAACAATTAAATACTTAAAGTTGAACTCACTAAAGAAGTGAACCCAGCAAAAGGAGGTAAACATTACCTTTTCCTTCTGGCTTTTAAAACAGGTTTCAGGGGTACAAATTCATTTAAGCCTAATGTCATATGAGAACATAGTTTCGCTGTCCATCTTGCTTCACATCTCTGTCTCATTTTCAGTGTTGCCTAACCTAGCATTTTCATATATAACATCTAACACAATAAAATAAAGCCTATGTGCATTACCTTGCATCTGAACATGTTTCGCTAAGATATTGACAGTGTTAGCTTTATTTATACAATATATTTATTATACAATATATTTGGTCCCTAATGCATTAAGTAAACTGACAGGTGGTTTTGCCAGCATAAAATGAGCCACATTGCAGGCACCACACATACCTTTAGCTATCTCTGTCCCTTTATACTCCCTATCCTCAAAATCATTCTTCAGGGTCACAATAGATTCCTCAAAGTCCTGGTCTTTATCATGTAGCCTAGAGGTCCTTTACATTTGTCCCTTCACCAAATTCTGAAACACATGTTTAGGAGGCATACTGCTATGACAAACAAAACTCAGTTTGTAACAATCCTTCCTATAATGGCTTGTAATAAGTCGATTACTACCAGGCTCCCTCTTCACCACAACATCCAAATAGGATATCTCAGTATGGGACTTAGTAGCAGTGAACCACTCACTCATGAATGAGTGAAATATTGTGATAAAATCTGCTGAAAAGGGAGGGCATGGTGGTTGTTATGAATAATGAATTCTATTATTACAATAGCCTGAATGCTATGTTGTCTGATAGGTTGAGTTATATGGTTTTATTAGCAGTGTTCGTGGCTTGCTTTATAATGCCAAGTTAGAAGGAGCTATTCTGGATGATTTGTACAGGTACCTAAAAGTTGACTTACCTCTTGTTCCATTATTTCAGGGACTACCCAAGATTCGCAAGAGCATGAGCCATCCTCAATTAAGACCTATAGTTGATCTTATTATACTTCTCCTTGAGATGGTTTTGGAGAATAGCATTTTTACATTTGACAATAGATGTTACCACCAGAGGCATGGCGTAGCTATGGGCACAAGCAGTTATGGTTGTATGGGAATGCAGGTTTCTATAGAGTTCAGGATTGTGGGGTCATCAAATAAAGTTTAACGACGGTTCGTGGATGACCTTTTTATGGTTTGGACTGGCACCATAGTGGAATTAGATCAATTTATCTCCTATCTTCATTCCACTACAGATTATTTGTGGTTCACTGCTACTAAGTCCCATACTGAAATATCCTATTTAGATTTTATGGTGAAGAGGAAGCCTGGTAGTAATAGACTTATCACAAATCTTTTTAAGAAGGATTGTTACAAACCAATTTTGTTCATCATAGCAGTATGTATTTTAACCATGTGTTTGAAAATGTGATGAATGGACAAGTGTTAAGGGCCTCTAGGCTACATGTTAAAGACCAGGACTTTGAGGAATCTATCATGACCCTGAAGGATGGTTTTGAGGATGGGGGTATAAAGGGACTGAGCTAGCAAAAGGTATGTGTGGTGCCCAGCAACTTAGAAAGGATGTTGGGAGACCTTATTTTATGACCCCCCACTCACCCGTGACCCATATAGATAAGTTAGAAGGGTCAACATCTTAAGAATCCCTATGACTTTATTCAGTGACATAAATAAGGTCACTGATGTAATTAAAAAGAACTGCCATATTTTAACTTCTGATTCATCTATTGAAACATTAGTTGGCACATCTCCTAAGTTTTATTAAAGGAATATGGTGAATTTAAAGAGGTTGTTGTATTATCCAGATAAGTTGTGCTATGGACAATGGGGAGAGGGTTCCAAAAATGTGGCACTTGTAATTTCTGTCAGTATGTCAGAGAGGGTAATGAGTTTGTTCATCCAGAGACAGGAATGAAATATTTTTTAAATGTTATGGCTAAATGTGACACCATGAATGTTATTTAGCTAACTGTGAGAAATGCAGCTCATTTTATGTTGGCAAAACCAAACGTCAGTTTTGTGAATGCATTAGGGACCATATATATTGTATACATAAAGGTAATACTGTCAATGCCTTAGTTAAACAGGTTCAGATGCAAGGTAATGTACATACCCTGGGATTCAGCAAGCTCTGCACGGCATGCAGGAATAGTGCAAGAGCTGCTGGAGGCAATATGGCCACCGAGAGGTCCAGGAACAAGCTCCCAAGATGTGCATGAGTGCTCCTGCACTATTCCTGCATGGGCACAGCTCCTCTATGCTAATTACCCCATTTGCAGGTAAAAACCATGCAAATGAGGTGAATTAGCAATCCAGGAAACTGGCAGCCGTCCATGCAGGATTAGTGTAAAATGCAGAAATGTACTTGGTTAGTAACCTAGTACATTTCTGCAAACTACAAAATGGAGCCATGACAGCTCCAAATAAATGGTGTATATAATGTGGAAGGCATGCCAATGGCCAAATATATGGCCATTGGCATGGAAAACAGTTTCAAAATAACAAAAAATAACCTTTTTTGCCAATTTTGGCTGTTTAAGCATTGGGCACAAACAGGATCGGCCCGAAAATAAAACTAAAACCTTGAAAAAAAATGTTTTATGCAAAATCACAATTTTGCCATTATAGTCAAAAGCAGGAACAAGGCCAGTGAATAGTGGTTGCTAAGGGGGAAGGCTCAGTGTCAGACTTGCAACTAGGCATTAGCAGGCACTTCTATGTAAATGAGGGGAATGATACTGAATCACAGATTTCCACTCATGGCTAGCCTGCACCCAATTGTGTAGGTACAGGAAAACCATGGTGCAAGCCTAAGAGTTAGATGACATCATAGAGGGGTGTGTTAGGCATACTGTAAGCTTATTGGAGCTCTGAGGCTTGGGTTTGCCATTAGCTTAGCAGAGCTAAGGTAGGGGGTGTGTCTGAAGCTGCCTAGCACTCTTTTTATTGCCTAAATGGGTGTACGCACCACGCACCAGGTTTTAAACAAAAAAATAATTAAACCAGGAAATAGCAGCTCCATTCACATCTGAGCACTGGGTTTGCACTGTGTACCTCAGGGCTTAAACTGGATGGCAAAGGGAAGGGAAAACAGCTGTAAGAAGGTAATCATGGAAAACTGGCATAGTTGGCATGTGAAATGTATCAGAATCAGCCAATTACACAGGCAGCAGCCCAGCCCAGCACACTACTATAAACTATGCAAACACCTTTCCTTCTGGTGTTTCCCACAAACTCTACACCACTGGTGTACACAAATGGGGAAATTTTATCAAACAAAATCAACAAAATGATAGGGGCTGCATTCGCTCTCATAAATCAACATGTGGAAGAGGCTGAGGGTGGTGAGGATGAGAATGCTGATGACCAACCCACAGTGAGGAGAAGGAGAAGAGTGTATAGACCCAGGGTAACCTACCAGGGGCTACATGAACTGGAGATAGTGGAGCACTATATGGTGGAGAGGTACCTCCTACAGCAAATTGTTGAGTTGTGCCGGCCACACCTCACACACTGAACCGACAGAGGGGAACCTATCCCAGTGGATACCAAGGTATGTGTAGGCTTAGGAATACTAGCCACAGGTATCTTCCAAACACCAACTGGGGATATCATGGGAATCTCACAGGCATCAGCATCCAGGGTTCTCCATCAGTTCCTGGATGCCATGTTAGCACATGCCAGTGAGCACATATATTTCCTCAACACCTGTGAGGTGCTGACCAGCAATATGCATCTCTTCCACCAAATAGCAGAATACCCTGAGGTAGTGAGTGCTATAGACTGCATGCACATACACATCAATGCACCACCCAGTGAGCAGGGTAGGATCTACATAAACTGTAAGGGCTTCCACTTCATCAACTGCCAGGTCATGTGCGATGAACAGGGCATTATAATGAATGTGTATGCTGGAAACCCTGGAAGCTATCATTACTTCCACATCTGGCATATGACGCAGCTGTACCAGGGACTTTCCACTGGGGACATCCCATATGGCCACCTACTGGGGGATGCTGGTTATGCACTGGAACCATGCCTGATGACACCCATCAGAAATGCACACACACTTGAACAAGAACCCCATAATGAGGCACACACACAGACCAGAATCATAATAGAGCGTGCGTTTGGGATGCTCAAGTCATGGTTCCAGTGTCTGGACATATCCAGTGAAGCCTTGCAGTACTCACCAGCTACATGTACCAAAATTGTCATTGTATGTGCCATGTTACACAATGTTATCCTGCGGAAACAGCTGCAGCAGGAACAGCCACAGGGCAGGGCCACACAGCCCCCCACCATTGCCAAGGCCTGCACAGGCACAGAGTGACTCAGAGGAGGAACAACCTGAGCCTGCCCCAGTAGGCAGAAGGAGGCATGCACAGTATGCCCAGGCCTTGGCAAAGAGGCAACGCATAGCACATGCACTCAGATGGTAGGAACCTAGGGAATGACACCTCACTCTGACTCGCACATACAGTAAAAGGGATGCCAAACATAACACACTTTGTGCTTAGCCATGTATAGGGAATGTGCTATGTGCATCCGACATAGTCAGCCCTCCAGCACCATCCTCAATACTGGCACAGCCACACAATAAGTCACACTCACTATCAATTGCTGAATGTAGCAGTATGTTCTGCTACCTGTATCTATGATATGGATGTGAGCATGTTAGGGAATCGGTTGGCTGAATGGGATGCCAGCTGATAGTAGACACCTATATCGGCAGCATGAAATCCTTAACAAATACTGGTGTCAACATAGTAGGCAGTACTAGACAAGGTAGCAAAACCCACTGCAAGACATGTGCTGGGCCAAATATGTGTTCATAGGACACACGCATGCATGTCAGTGAGGCTCAAATACCCAACAACAGTCTCAGCCAGCAGGACAGGTGTAGACAAATGCAAAGAAAGGCTGTGCTAAGGCCTCTGATTGATGGCTATGGAGAACAGCCCCCCTCCAGACCTAGACAGACAGACTACAACAGGTCAGGTAATGGGATGTTAGTTCTGAAGGGTAAGAAGTCTGAAACTGAAATGTAGGTCAATAAAACCTAAGAACTGTAGTACACTCATATGCCTCTAGTCTGCATGATAGGACAGAATACAGAATGAAATGGAGTACCTGAAATACCAGTACAGATATAGCAAATGTTTACAGTTGTCAGGTGTGCCCCCCCCCCCCAAAATCCTATGTAGAAATGTAGTAACATGTATGTATAGGTATAATAACAGTGGAGCATAGATTACCTGAGCTGGCCAAAGTAGCAGGATAGATTGTAGCATGTGTACAATATGCAGGGCTCTGTGTGTTAGGTTGTTCTGTGTTGTATATTGTGTGAAAGTGGTCAGCATGTAGGCATGGAGGGTTGTGTCTTGGTGGCCAATGGCCAGTACTGTTTATGACAGGACCAAGTTCTCGCAACTGCAGTGCCAAACACAATGCATCCCAGCAAGACACACTCAAGCAGTAACCCATACTAATTGTTCAGATGTAATATCTGTCACCATCTGAAAGATGGACATTTCATGAATGTGGGCCCAGACATGCAAACAGTACACAGGTGGAAGTACCCTAGACAGAGTGTGTATAAAATGTTACTGTCAAATGGACACACCTTTGGAATTGTACATACAGGTTAGCAGCACATTAGTTGGCTGTGTAGTATAGAATACTGTTGTCTGGCCAAACACTGGTAGACCACAAAAGGCACAGATATGAAGTACTGAGAAACTGCTGATGGCCCTGTACAAGCCAGCATAAGTGGAATGCCCCAAGTATATCTGTGAGTCAGCTGCAAGTAGCTTCCATAGCACTCAGCTCACCCCACCATCAGCCACAGATACCTCACAGGTCTTATCCCTGCTGTTGGGAATGAGTACAATATGACCCCCACCTCTGTATGGGAATAGCCACAGAATGCAGCATGCTGAAGAGGTGTCTCATGCAGATGTGTCCCTAGCTGTAAGCAGCACCCTGCCAGCATCCACACCAATGGATCAATAAGGACAGAACCTATTGACATTAACACCTTGCACACCTACCCTGTCACCCCAGGGGAATATAGTGGCTTGCAGCCTGGGACTGTAGGAGTGACACAATGCACCGGCCTGCTACAGATGGCCTGCATCACTACCAAATTCCCTACAGTCCTCGGTCAAAGGCCTGTGTCTCACCCATACTGCCAATGTATGTTATCTCATGGACTTCCAAATAACATAACACAGTCCACAAAACACAAATGCAAGGCCATGTTGACAAACCCCAATAGCATGTCCAGCATGTCCTACTGCGTGAACTGTGGAGCAAACCCTAAATACTGCTGGGATGAAGTGATAACTATAGGGATACTTATCAGATAATGTTTGCATAATGCTCGGAAGAGGATAGAATAACAGGAGGGGGGTAGAAGTATGGATGCCATGGAGTGTGTGAAGTCTGAAACTCAGATGTGTGCACATACTATCCCTGCCTGAAAACACAGGAATGGGTGGCTACAAACCTGCTCATAAATCACAATGTGAAGGGGTCATGACCAGAAATATGAGCCCTGCCTCTGGGTAACCTGTGTGAATCTGTACAGCTGTGAGGCATGGCCACAGCAGGATACGGCCATACTGTCATGTTGATGATGTGCATGGGATACTCAGCCACAACAGTATCAAGGTGCTGAACCATTTACACAGCCCCATCAGCAAGTGTCTGCAGTTCTCCCTCCAGAATGGTAAGATTGTGCAAGAATATGTAGGCTGCAGACCACAATACTGGACACAGTCTCATTCATCTTGTGTTCCTCAGGAAATTACTGCAAGCAAATATGTATACCTGTCAGTAGTTGATGACATAAAACATCACAGTGTAAAACAGTACATATGTCTGAATATTGCTGCTAACACCAAAACCATGTAGCAGAAGTAGCAAAGACATAATTAGTTACCGTATCCCACTATCCTTTGCTCATTGTGACCCCATATTGTCAACCAATCTACAGATATCCTGCAGAAACAGGTTGCTAGCTGTAGGTGTAGAACATAAAAGCCAGCACTGGAGTACAACCTACCTGGAATGGATTCACACATTTAACAAAGAAGGCCATACTGGGCATGCTACTACACTTAGAGAAATGAAGCCCCTGTCTGGCAATAACAGTGGACTATACATATCTATCAGTCGCAGATGTTTGTGCCCACACTCCACATTGCACACACATCGGATAGGAATACACACATACATCCAAGGACAACACACTATAATAGGCCAAACTTACACATACATAGATGTGTGGAAGAGAGTGACAGACAGTGGCAAAGAGCTTCCCATCATGAGGCCTGTCCCACCCAGCACACATCCAATTAGCCAATACCACATGATGTGCAAATGTCAATCACTGTAGACATTTGCTTTTGGTATCCCTCAGCACTATAGTGTCTGTGGTGCATCTGATAATTGTGTAACATGACTGTACAAGTCATTATTAATCTAGCAGTTCTATACACGTCCCTGTTAAATGTAAACCTGTGTGTGACTGAGTGTTGTGTGCGTGCTTCCAGATGAATGGTTTATGGCCCATTCACACACACACTGCACTCCCAATTGCCCTACTTTGGCAAGCCTGCTGATGTCATTCTTCTTGAAGTACACCTTTGGGGAAGGAGTAGTCTTATAAGTTCTGTGGCATATGCAATAACGGCATAATATTATAGTGTGATGTACTAGTTAGGTAGAAGTTCTAATCCCAGACAAGGCACTGTGTGGGTGTTTGGTTTTGTGTGTAGGGATCAATGCTTTTGAGGCCATTCACAGTCACTACACTTTTCATTACCCTACTTTGGCAAGCCTGCTGTCATTCACCTTGAAATACACCTTTGGGGAAAGAGTAGCCCTATAAGCTCCATGGCACATACAATAACTGCGTAATGCTATAGTGTGATGTACTAGTTAGGTAGGAGTTCTAATCCCAGACATGGCAACTATGAGACACTGTGCGTGTGTGTGTGTGTGTGTGTGTGTGTGTGTGTAGGGATCAATGCTTTTGAGGCTATTCACAGTCACTACACTTTCCATTGCCCTACTTTGCCAAGCCTGCTGCTGTCATTCACCTTGAAATACAACTTTGGGGAAGGAGTAGCCCTATAAGCTCCGTAGCATGTGCTATAGTTGAGTAAAGCTATTGTGTGATCACTAGTGTGGTAGTAGTTCTAATCCCAAACATGGCAACTGTGAAACTCTGTGTGTTTGTTTGTCTCTGTAGGGATCAATGCTTTTGAGGCCATTCGCAGTCACTACATTTTCCATTACCCTACTTTGACAAACCTGCTGATGTCATTCACCTTGAAATACACCTTTGAGGAAGGAGTAGCCCTATAAGCTCTGTGGCATATGCTATAACTGCATAATGCTATAGTGTGGTGTAGTAGTTAGGTAGGAGTTCTAATCCCAGAAATAGCAACTGTGAGACTCTGTGCATGTGTAGGAATCAATGCTTTTGAGGCCATCCACAATTACTACACTTTTGATTGCCCTAATTTGGCAAGCCTGCTGATGTCATTCACCTTGAAATAGACCTTTGGGGAAGTAGTCCTATAAGCTCTGTGGTGCATGGTATAATTGTGTAATGCTGTAGTGTGATGTACTAATTAGGTAGGAGTTCTAATCCCAAACATGGGAGCTGTGAGACTCTTTGTGTTTGTTTGTGTAGGGATCAATGCTTTTGAGGCCATTTACAGTCACTGCACTTTCCATTGCCCTACTTTGGCAAGCTTGCTGATGTCATTCACCTTGAAATACACCTTTGCGGAAGGAGTAGCTCTGTAAGTTTTGTGGCATGTGCTATAACTGTGTAATGCTGTAGTGTGATGTACTAATTACATAGGAGTTTTAATCCCAGACATGGCAACTGTGAAACTCTGTGTTTGTGTGTTTGTTTTGTCTTTGTAGGGAATCAGTGCTTTCAGGCCATTCACAGTCACTACACTTTCCATTGCTCTACTTTGGCAAGCCTGCTGATGTCATTCACCTTGAAATACACCTTTGGGGAAAGAGTAGCCCTATAAGCTCCCTGGCACTTGCAATAACTGCAAAATGCTGTAGTGTGATGTACTAGTTAGGCAAGAGTTCTAATCCCAGACATGGCAACTGTGTGTGTGTGTGTGTGTGTGTGTGTGTGTGTGTGTGTGTGTGTGTGTGTGTGTGTGTGTGTGTGTGTGTGTGTGTAGGGATCAATGCTTTTGAGGCCATTCACAGTGACTACACTTTCCATTGCCCTACTTTGGCAAGCCTGCTCATGCTCGTGGATTGCCATGCCACGGTCGAGGATTCTGACCGTGTCACCCAATCGCCTGTCCAGAACATCAGCAAGCTGCTGTTGAGCACCTGCCAATTCCTGGATGTTGTTTAGGGTACTGATAGCAGCCCTCTGCAGCCTCTGCTCTTCTCTGTTCTGCTGTTCGGCACGTGCCTGTGCCGCCATTACAGTCTGGAACATGCGTCTGGTGATCCCAGCTGCTGCGCTATGTCCTGCAGGTGCATGTCTGCCAGAGGTCCTCCTACGAGCAGCACCAGCCACATGCCTGTGTGGCACATCTGCAGTCAGTATACTGCCACCATGGTGTGGAGACACACCTTCTGTAGCCACCACACGTTCGTGTTCAACGGTAACAGATGCTGACTGTCCTTCCTCTATGGCCACTGTAGATGCGGTATGTATTGGCAGCTGAACTGTGTGTGGGGAAGAGGGGGACATAGCTGGGATGGCAACCGTTGGCACAGATTCAGCCCCTGACATCCCTGCCTGTACTTCGTGCATATGTTCATCACTGCTAGCATCTGTGGGAACACTATCAGATGGACTGCAGGAGGGCAATGCACCTACATCACCTGTGAATGCAAAGAAAGACTCTAAATTACAATAGACACACACACACTGACACACACACACACACACACACACACACACACACACACACACACACACACTGACACACTGACTCACACACTGACACACTGACACACACACACTCACACACACTCACACACACTGACACACACACACACTCACACTGACACACTGACACACACACACTGACACACCATGCATGTGATATGACAGATGGCATGCAGCTTGCTTGTGATACAGCTGACAGCATGCAGCTCAGACATCAATAGTGTTTGTAAGCATACCCCCTGGAATGCACACTACAGCAGGCAGGTGTCATATCATTATCCATGCAATTCACACAATCATGGTAGTATGCATGCATCCCCGTGATACACCATGTGGACCAGAACAGGATAACAGTACACATGGCTGACGTGATCTTGACATGTAATCTGCTGATGTGTGCATTAACATGCATGCATGCCTGACACAATGGTGTCCTGACACATGTACAGCGTCGTACTGGGTATCACATTGCGGTGTTGTCCATATGCCCTACAGATAGAATGCATGTTGAGCAAATGTGCATGGGCATGGTAGGGGACTGTGAGCCATCTACATTGCTGTACATGATGTACAGACACTGTGCCATTGCATGGCATCATGAGGCGTCTATATTGCTAAACAGTGCATGTTATGTACGCATTGCATATCCAGAACTGCGTGCATACCCATGACATACCTGTGGATTGTGACCTACGATGCTGAGGTGTATACACACCAAACCATGCTGTGTTATGTGACAGGTCACTGGAGGACATACAGATGACACCCCTGCACGATGACTACAGAGTGTTAGCTGCCTGGCAACCATGTCCACACATAGCGGACCTGTCACGTCACCATTTCACACATGACATTGATGTACCATGCACACAAGGTGCACAGCTAACAGTGATGTCCTATGGCAGCAGGGGAAAAGTACAGTATCTGTGGCCTGGTGTCACTGTCAGTGGAAGCTGTAAAGGTGACTACCATCATGCTATGACACAGACGTCATGTTCAACACATCTTATGAGGTACACGTCACTGACACCTCCACTAGCTGTGCACAGGCATTTAGGATGTGCAGCGTACCACATCACCTGTACAATTGGTCTAGTACAGCTGTAATTGGACCATGTGTGGACAAAGTGGGACAGGGTGTATCCACATCCCATCTTCTGTGTGGCTACGTGTCTCTGGCCATCCCCCATGGCCATGTGTGCACATGTGTTGGTCATGTATGTGATGGCCGTCTATCACACATGTCTGTGTTGTCCCATATGACATACACCCATAGATGTTGGATATGTCACCATCCACAGGGCTATGCAGGCAATAGATGTATGTGTGGTATGTGGGGTATGGGTTATGGGAAATTGTGACAATATTGCAACCAAAACACTACGTGTCTCAGACATGTCGGATGGAACATCACAATGTGTGAAACCATTGCAGAGGCATATAACACAATGGTGACGCCTGTGGTTTGCCCATATCACTGCTCACTGTGCGGTACTGGTTTGTGTACCACACGTTTTGTTCCACTGTATAGTATATATGCCTCCATTTGTAGAACACCTCCACCGTTGTATGCACAGCTGGACACACATGTAGCAATGACAAATACTGTAGTTTCATGTCTGTGTGTCATTTCAGTTGTATATATTGCACATGGGTGGCCTGTGTGGATGATGGGTGATGCGACCTGTATATCCATGTATTAACTGGCCACATGGCGAATAGATCTATGCTTTGACATGCCTGATACCGATGACAGTCTCACCTGCAACGGACTCTTGTCTGTGCGGCACACGAGAGGTACCTATATAGGGTGACACAGCAGTACGAACATTATCCATGACTGTATGACAGCCACAGGGTGCACAGTGCAAGTTAACACATTCGCCTGTACCACAGCATATAGTAAGCACATGTGTGCATACCATACCTCTCAACCTCTTAGAACAATAAATGTGGACAAAGCCTACTATGATGGGGGACATATAGGGACAACTGTGACATATTGCTCTTACAAACTTAGAAATTTGCTAGACTAATAGGTTTGCATGCACATGGGTTTTACACGGAATGTGCAGTCGTAAACACAAATGTATGTCATCATTTAATGACTCCATTCCTCAGCTATTTGCCAGAAAGGGACAGATATTAAGGGGAACACACCGACAATATGAGGCAGACATCTGGACATCCTGCAAATACCTGTACAGTTCAGAGGTATGGTGCATATACAGGGTAGCATAAAGCATGTGTGTCCACATACCTTGCATATGTTGTTACATTACATGATGTACACTGACACATGCACATACGTGGGATATACTGGTCATATGTTCAGTACTGACTTACCAGGCAACTCCAGGCTAATTGGTTGGGAGACACCCACGTCCACGATGGCAGCTAGTGTTTGTGGGGGCTGTTCCGAGGGTGTTCCCAGACTGGCCAGTAGCTCCTCTGTGTGTGTGAGTGGAGGCTGGTTTGGTGGCCCACCACCTGTTCCACCTTGTTCCCTGGTGATTGCAGTGGCATGCTGTTTTGCATGATGTATCAAGTCCATGCAGTGTCTGTGCACCTGCTGGTAGGTGCGGTTGTGGCCGCCCACTTCATTGACCCTCCTGCGAAGATCCTGCCACAGGTTGTCCCGCTGCTGTGCATGCTGTGGCACATGGCTAAATAACACCTCCTAGTTCTCATGGAAGTACGGGATTATGACATCATTCTCCTGTCGGCTGTATGCTGGTAGGCATGTACGAGGCATTATCTGTAAGAAGTGATGAAGGTGACAGGTCACATTTACAGACATGTACAGTGATACTGCTGCACATACATTTCTAGTACATCTGCACAGTTATCTTTGCAAATCAACATGACACTAACATGACTGGCAGGTATGTGTCACACACATGTAACACCCAGTATGCATTGGATATCATCCCCATATATGTGTGTCACCTCATTAGTGTTCCTACTGCATGTGATGTCTGTCTCCATGTGGGCATGTCTGTTTGCCTGCACTGGTGTTCTTACCTATCTACACATGCCTGATGTATCCACGGTAATGCTGTTGACCTTGATGCTGTGTATATGTCACATATCAACACAGACACAGCCTTACTGGACTTGGGCAGTGACAATGCACCAAGTATGCATGGAAACCTGTACATGCATCTGTTTTGCCATAGACATCTACACTGCACTGTACAGCTGTTCAACATCCTGACACGGATCGCCTGTGTTGCACATGTGATAGACATGGGACAATGGATAGTCGGACATCATTCACAGGTAAGGTTATCGGCTACAGCATGTACGGGCTGGGTTTCCTAGCTGTATCTGACACCCATTATGCCACTGCGAGGGGCATCAGTGACACATTACTGATCCAGATAGTTGATACTACATCTCCCATATGGCCATCACACCATGTATGACAGGGATGATATGTGCAGCTATGTGGACAGGACTGCATGGTATGGTGGGAGTATGTCACAGGTATGGCACAGGGATCTGTCCAGCATGTGGCCATCCTAGTCGTAGGATGGTGGTTGTCCATGACGTATGTCTTTCAGATCAAGCTATGGACATGTAGCATGTCTAACTGCATAGTGTGGCATATGTCTGTATGCAAGGTGGATAGCATGCTGCATACTGGAGGTGAGTATTCTGGAGGCTGGTATCGGCCATCCACGCATGGGCCCTACCCCTGCAGGGTGATGTGTATTCCAATATTGGTCACACAGGTGCAGTGTATGCCTGTCCAATGATCTCCGTGCTAATGGATACCACCCTGTCATGTCATGGGTACCTCAGATGACTACCTAAAGGGCCAGGGAGACATCTCAAGCTCAGGGAGGTGTACTACACTACACCTTCCCTAACACAGTGTCCATAATGTTGACCACAGCCTAGGTGTTTCTTAATGGGTACAGGGGTATTCCCCTAGTGGTGTCATTGCTGATATCATCCACCAGAATGTGCACATATGTCGCACACCTCACACACACAGCCCATTCTGTATGTTGTTTGCAACACCGTGACAACTATTGCCCATAGGTCATGGCCATTCACATCCTCACATACACAGATGGCTGACATTTGTCTGTGTGGTATGGGCTACAATGCGGGTGGGGTACAACACATTAACCCTGGTTTACTGTAGCTGACACCGTGTGATATGCACATGTCACTGTAGCACCTTTAGTAGTTGTGAGTCTGTCAACAGGCCACTAGTAGAACACTCCTGTGACATACAAAGGCATTTGTAGCCAAACATCCGTACTGTCTTGTACATCTGTACTGCTAACATCTACATTGATAATGGTTCATGGACTTGCAGACCATACCCGGCAGTGTTCTGATGCGGTGCCACCAATCATGACTGTCGTCAACACTTGTGGGTTGATATTATCCAACACCCTATCTGTAATGCATGGGCATGCTCCGCACTTGTTCAGAGCTTCTTGGCACGTTATGAGCTACTGCTTAGCTTAGCACCCATTTCACACCAGTCCTCACAGGTACACTGTCTGTCCATACATTTCCAGCTTGCTAACAGTACAATAGCTGTCGTACACACATCACTCATATACCTCGTGAGACATGGTGGTTTATACGGTGTGTCCACCTGGCACATACCACTTATATTATATATTTAATTATATTATTATATATTTATACAGGCATGTCCAACTGGCATGTACCAGTGCTATTGCCTGTCACTATGATGACTATGTTGTACATGTGGCAATAGAGCTATTCTCATGTACACAGTCAATGCACACCTCCCAACATACAACAGTACAGCCTGTGGGGGATGGACATATGCAGCCCTGCTGGGGGTTATACTGTCACCAACCTTGACTGCACCTGACAGTCATGTGGGGTTGTGCAACATTGGCAATGCACCCCACACATCACATAGTCCCACATGATCCCCACCACAGGCCACACATACGGAGACACCTTGTACAGTACCCCTCCATACTCTGTTTGGGCACCAATGGCAGCCCACATCGCCAAACACAACCACACCAATCTATATCCCACAGACACGTTTGCCCATCACATACAACCAATAGGGTGTCATAACATACACAACACACCTGTCTTAGGTGACTGTCGGCGGTCACACAGCTGTTCCACTCAGCAGGCTACACAAGGCGATAGTCACTTAAATCCTGCTGTCAAGTAACTGGTTCTGCAACATAACCTATGCACACATGCCACAACTCAGCAGGTACGATGTGACTCATCTTCCATGTTTGTGTGACTGAAGTTGTATCTCAGGGCACAGACTACGTGTGCAGGGACATGCAATAGCCCACCAGTGTTGTTAGCCCTGATGGTGTGGTCCAAGCCCTGGGAAGCATTTTGCGGTCATCCGGACCTGTTACCACTGTACTACGAATGACTGTGTCACTCCCAACAGTTGTCCATGCTTCTGCTGTCATTCCACAGGCGTCTAGTATACGTCCACTTTGACAGTCCTGGTCAAAAAACATGATGCTGTGGCACAGTTGACCTGCACCTGTCAGCCCTGGGAGTACGGATCACATGTTGGACTCTTGCTGCTTTTATAATGCCTGTCTTGCACAGTGTCCAATAACAGTCACCACCAGAACGGGAACTGGCTAGCGAAGCATGTGGTCATGTCACACAATGCTTCACATCATCCTCTGTGATGCACACAGGCAAGGCACACCTGATACTGCACCACTTCAATATTTCTGCAGTGACTGGGACCTGTCTCTTGGCTCTGCAGAGCACACCTGCAATGACTGGTTATAGACAGACTGTACCTCTCAGGCGCATACCTGGACTGGCAAACCCATGGCTGAGGTGTCCCCATATTCCACTATGTTGTATACACATCCCGGCTGGTTACTTAGCACAATGCATCACAGGTGCTCCACGTGCATATAACTGTGTCCAGAACTACTGCTGCTACTGATGTGAGACTGACAGTAACCCACACTTAACTGTGAAAGCCGAACATGTACCGACACATTAGGCGTATGCTGTGTGTGAGTCATAACCTCCGCTCGGCTGGTTCGACCCATACACCACCTCCAGGACCAACAGTATCCTTGACATGGACACTACCAACATGTGACTGTTGTTCCACACCTGGGGTTATCCCCTCATTGGTGGAATCCGAACATATGCTACTTACCCTTGTTAGCCACATACCGGCACCACACACTTCATGGCATACACAGTAGATAAGTACTACAACACCAACTACAGATGTCGTATGACAGCGGTAGTTGTTGTCGTGACACACGTGCAGGTGGACAATGCACATGCAAGTGCTGAGACATACCCCAGTGCACTTCATTAACACGTACATGACAATATGGTTCATGCTATTCCACACAGAGCCATGATGGTACACACCAGATAACAGATGACACTCTGGGGGTGCGGTCCCACAGACATACTTTACAACAACAGGTGGGGGCTGTTGCACAGTGGTGTACATTCCCATGGGTGGGGTAAATCACTGGTTAGCCTTGGTAGGGCCACGGGATCCCTCATCACATACTCCATAACTAGCTACGTACACATTACTGCGACACATTCCGAGATGTACCACAAGGCATTATGGTGGCATGTCAGTAGTCATATGCAATACCCACATCTGCTCACACATACAACTGTCACTCTGGAACATGACAGTAACAGGTGATGTTGGCAACATGCTGTCTGATGGCTTCAATGCTAACATTACACCCTCTCACTCCCTACGGGGCCACATTCCTTGCAGGAACATTGCGGTGTACCTGCGGTCACACCTACACAGTACTGACCTGCAGTCTATATGTTCTAGGACACAGGCCTCTTGTCACCCTACAAAATCCCAGGGTGTGATGTCCACAGAGCTCTGAACGGTATGTCTCCCCACTGGGACACCATATTCAGTAATAGTCTTGTACCAGACATTGTGGCCCCTGACTGGCACACAGCGACAGTAACACTCCACACAGGTGGTGCCACAATGCACGACTGGGACTATTGCCCTACACACCTCACTGGACTGTTATGCACGGCTATAGGGCACATCATCACGGACATCATTCGCTGAGTCTTTGTTGTGCTCCAGTCCTTTGATGCCAGCTGGGTTGGTCTTGTTGGGGCCACAGCATGCCTCCTACACCTGTTGAACACCTTTCATACAGTTGCCAGAGTAGTTGATGGTGACACAGGGGTCCACACAGCCTACATTGTCCTCTCGCTGCCATTCAGCACCGTTCTCCATTCTGGTATTGACAACATACACATCCACCTGCACATCACAACATATGTCTCCGGATGTTATGCAAAGTGGCTAATGGACAGGACAAACACACTGAGGGTGGTATACCATATCACATACTGCATTCCAGTTACACTTGGCATACCACAGTCCTCAGTCATGGGGCCCTCATGTTCGGTATATGCTTCCCTGAGGTACAGGCTACCACTGAGGGGACTTCCCTGCCTAGCTTTACAGACCACTGCATACCCAGTGCCATTGTTGCTCCACCAGTTGATACAGACCCCATCCATATGGGTGTCACTGTGACGGATACCGATATGAACATCATGGCCTCTACCTACATGACAATTGGTATGAACATCACCTTTGCAGTACACCATCCACCCACTGGTTATCACATAGGTGTTAGTCCCCTACATACATGTTGCATTGTACGTGTTTGTAAGACACATGTATGTCACACACACTCCTGTGATTACCACATTGCCACTGTGGCATGGATATCCTTCTACGTGTCCACACATGTCTGTACTGGGTGTGTAGCTGGTACATAGGCACCCATTGTACCTCTGAACACCGGACTTATACACACATCTATGGGGACAACACCCCACTTAGGGTGTACCTTACACAACAGCTTTACATAACTCAACATTAAAACACCATGACGTTTATTGAGCTACGACAGTTAAAGTTTGTGGCTTATGTACAGACACCACGTCTGTACACATTTGCGGACTACATACTCAGGGGTGACCTCTGCTCCAAAGACAGGGCCCATGTCTGCAAATATGTTAATGGATATGCTCCGCATACACGACATAAACAATAGCCACTATGAGCATGATGCTCATGGATATGTGCACACACGCAACAGTGTGTGGCATGTGCTTGGGGGTTGCATTTCCTTTCTGGAGACTCACCATGCTTTGGGACATGATTCCTATGTACATCATGCATGGACAGTCAGTAGCAGTGTTCATGTGATACCTCGCTTGGTGGATGGTGGACACATGTAGGCCAGGGATCACTGCAGTGGCTGTACTGTGCAGAGATGCAGGTTACACAGGGCTCTTCTGTTCACAGGACACTACCCTAGAGAGGTGCCACTGGTGTCCACACTGTAGTTGTTGTTACTCATACACTTGCCAGACTGCATGGTACCCCACTATGAACCTGTGGAGCTATTACATGTCCTTTGTGCATGGTTACTGGAATAGCCCTTCCAGTTAGATTAGCTGTCACACTATTACAATGTCCCGTGACTACAGGCCATATGTATCCTGTTATTGTACACGCCAATCATGTTCATGTTTGTCTGTCACATCTCTTCTGCTATTCTAGTATGGGAGTAATGTGTGCGTCCTTTGCAAATGCACAGAGTGGATTACATTATTTATTTCATTATAACTGTTTATACATAAATTAATTACATACTACTCACATCACTATACGATACCTTTGTTATGCATCATATGCCTGTTCTCCTGTGTAGCATATCTGACATATCAATCTACTGTACTATACATTACACATGTTTTACATGGTATCCCATAATTCAAAGCATACTTGCACAGAGGGTCCACCTTAGACATATCATTGACGTTATATGCCCATACACATGTGTACTGTTACAGTATATCCACATATACTATCCCCTGCTATGGCACATACTTATTGGACATACCCTGCCACTGACGGGTCGTATGACATTGTTCTGTTTAAAGCCATCATGTTGCATCCCTTGTGGTGTCTGTGCTGTTTACCTTGTGGCCCACTGCTGGACGCACAACTTCTTCAAGCATTAGTACGATCAGCAAGGCATCACTACATAAATACCATTCCCCACTTTATGCATGGCGGACACTTTTAATTACTGCAAACCAGGCTATGCATACACTGACATAACTTAATACAGAACATACTATACATACAGTTAGTGTTCTACATACCTTGATATCGTTCTGGTGTTTCATCTCTATCTCGCTCTTCTGTATCACTCTTTAAACTGTTTTACGGTATGAGCATACAGTTTGCATATCTGGCAAGTCATCCTTATATACGTCTATACCTGCAACATGTGGTTTACTGCCAATTGGTGGTCCGGTGTGACTAATTACGTGCACTTCAGCTGTGCAGCTACTCCATTCGCCAATTACGCGGCAACAGTAGGGTATAATTGAATTCTCCACTTGGGCATTGGCCATTTCCCTGCCTTTGGGGAGATGGCCTGTATTGTGTTTTGTTGTGTGTAATTGCAACTGCTATGTGTAGAGCCAAGTCTATTTTGGAGTCATGTCCCCCATGGATTGTGTGTGACAGCTTGAGTATGTGGTTCTACCTGTGACTGTACCTGTCATCCCACCCGTCTGATAAAGGACTATTGCAAACACCTGTAACATCGCCGTTTGTTCCGTTATACGACGGATACAATTTTGCATGGCACCTTTAAATGTGTCTCTCACAAGGTATGTTAACGTTTCAGCAGATGTAATTGACTAACTAGATGTTTGGGATAAGGTTACGGTCTGTATTGCTATTGTTTCCAGTGTGGGGGATGTAGGCGGGTGTACGTAGCATATACGGTTTTGCGGGGCTTGCATTTTTACGTAGTCCATATATATGTGTGTGGGCCCCTTCCCTAATTACAGTGCTATCACTTAATAGACTACTGTTAGGGGAATTTACTTTGGGCCGTTGTTAATTGGTTTCTATATGGTATGCAGGTGAGGTTGATACTTCCATACCTCCGGATGTACGGCGATATGTGCAGGGATATTTGTAAATGACCGCTATCCCATGTATGTCTGTCCCAGATATTTAAA
Organism: Protopterus annectens; assembly: GCF_019279795.1. Lineage (NCBI taxonomy): Eukaryota > Metazoa > Chordata > Ceratodontiformes > Protopteridae > Protopterus > Protopterus annectens. Next base: position 1,675,024,739 of record NC_056726.1, read on the forward strand.
GTCATTGCAGTGGTGTTGGTGTCAGACCCTCTGTGATATGGCTTGCCACCTTTTCATATGGCCATAGTTGGACACTTGCGGGTCACACAGTGGTGTTTACAGGCTGACATATGGCCACAGTCAGTACACAGGACAGCACATACTTTTATCACCATTACATACCAATTGTTCTTGGTCCTTAACTACTTATCGGTTTGCATGTAACATTTCCATTTCTTACATACAGGCATGAGTATTTCCTGCAACTATTGCATAATATTTGGGACATACTAATGTCCTAAACTCTCGGACAGTTGCCCTTTGTAATGTTTCACGTCAGGACACACATGCCCAGGGGGGCTGTCCCTCCCAATATGGGACATGTGTTTACCACATGCCTATGGCTAGCTATACCCGCACCTACCGTAATCATCTACCTCCGAGTTGCCACCTACAGACACACTATGCGGACACACACACACACACACTTTAGTCACATGGAAACACACATGGCACCCTCAACACACACATACACAGGCTACATCACTCACAACCACAGTTGTACACGGTACCTACATGGACCGCACCACCGCCAGCGGTGACTACATGTCCTTACTATCGTCATATTGCTTGTGGTTCTACTGTTCCAGTACTGTGTTCTTTCCATCTTTCAGCCTCCTGGTTACGTGTGTCGGTGTGTGACACATTCCATAGTTGGCGGTATCCTATTTATTTGTACCGCAAAGGTGTTTTGAATGTCATCGACCTATCTATATATTTGCAGATGTCAGTGACCCCTTGTATATTGACATATATCACACTATTGCCCCTTCTATCTGTATTATATATGTGTAAATATATATATATATATATATATATATATATATATATATATATATATATATATATATATATATACATCTATGTATATATATATATCTCGGACAGGGGTGGTGACAGGCACGCTACACCTTTCATTGTGTGTTTGTCAGTGTATACTGTGTTTTCTGGACTCCGCACGTTTGTGTCTGTACCTGTCACATTACACACCTGCCACAGGTTAAGATTACCTCCCATTCCACTTTGCGAGGGACAGTCCCTCTTTGTGCAGTTGTGTCCTGCAAAATATTTGTGAACATAGCAAATGTCCTGCGACTTTGGGACAAACATATTCCCTATAGTTTATGTCATAGTTGCATAAAACATTTATTCTGTATCTGACCCACCTACATGTTACAGGACATGGAACACGTACCTGCGACCATTACTAGAATAAGCTTTTTATCTATGCAAAACACTGATATTCTGTTTTTCGTACTGGCCGGGTATATGTGTCATCCTGCAGACATCTGGCGTATATCCCACATTGGTCATTTGAACTGTGGCAACCCTACCATACGTACATCTTGCCTAGCAGTAGTGTTGGGTGATTGTATACATGAATGCCTGTTCTACTCTTGGCAATGGTCGTTTTACCCTTCAGAGCAGGCGCTATTTGTTCAGGGGTGACTAATGCTGGTTTCACCTGTTCTGTACATCATTGACCGTGATCTGCGCAGTGGTCGGTGACACTTAGCCCTGTTTCATGCATATCCGTTTAGTCGTATTTAAATATCACTTACCAGCTGTGGACAACGCTTATTTCCATTAACGTGTGCTACACATATTCTGATGACCTGCATCCGGAATGCATTACCCGTGCCGTTGGGATTACGTTACATCCCTTGAGGGACGTGGGACTGGGAACATGCACAACAGTCACTGCATGTACCACTTGGACATCTGGGGGTTGTACACGAATTGTCATTTTGTATGTGCAGTACACTACAGAAGTTACTCCACACTACACTCACATGGATAACTCCATTAGTTTACAAATTGATGAGTCCAGTTAATGGTATGTCCATGTGATGTTTACTGGCTGTACTCCGGCACTGGGTATGTATATCACAATTAGCTACACCCGATAATTTGCTACACCTTCATACGACCGTGGATGCAGCATGCCGGGGTGATGAATGCCTGTCATGGGTACATCCCCTGCCTTGACACAACATGCATGATTACATTTTGTGGAGCCCCTCAGTAATGCAGCGGGGAATCCATGATGAGTGTGTGTAGGACAGTGCTTACACACATGTGCTCCCGTGATTGCCTCTGCTCCAGTAAGCAACAGTTGCTTACTCGATGTTGTGGCAATGGGAGTCACTGTTTGCCCTGTTTGGTGTTTTGCCTCTGACATTCGGGCGTATACCTACCGATGTACCTGAGAACCTATACACACAGCACCGACAGATGCTGATAGGCACATCTACTGTTCAGGTGTTGACATTTCCATGTTCCAATGGCTGTTGCGTGTACAATGTTTGAGGTCTGCCTATGTAGGATTCCACAGTGGGCCACCTATACATCACAATTTACAGGTAGTCGTGTTTCTGTGTCATACATGTTACTGTGTGTGCAGGTGGGGAGGGGTGTCAGTCCGTGGGAGCCTACACTGTCAAGGTATGTGCTATAAGTTCCCTCTTTGCCAAGGCATAGGCATATTGGGCATGCCTCCATCTGCCTACTGGGGCTGGCACAGTGTGTCCATGGTCTGGATCCCTCTGTGCCTGTGTTGGCCTTGGCAATTGTGGTGGGCTGTGAGGCCCTCCCCCATTTTTACCCTGCTGCAGCTGTTTCCGCAGGATCATATTATGTAGCATGGCACATACTATGAAGATGTGGGCACACGTGGCTGGAGAGTACTGCAAGGCTCTACCAGATGTGTCCAAGCACCGGAACCGTGATTTCAGCATCCCGAACACATGCTCTATGATGATTCTGGTTTGTGCGTGTGCCTCATTATGCCGTTCTTGCATTGGTGTGTGTGCATTTCTGATAGGGGTCATCATCCACAGCATAGCCAGCATCCCCCACAAGGTGGCCTTGTGGGATGTCCCCCCTGACAAATACCTGATACAGCTGTGAGGCATGCCAGATATGGGAGTTGTGGTAGCTTCCAGGGCTGCCAGCACACACATCCATGATAATGCCCATTGCACATGACCTGGCAGTTGATGGAGTGGAATCCCTTGCGGTTTATGTAGGGTCTACCATACTCACCGAGTGGTGACTTGATTTATATGTGCATGCAGTCTTTCGCACCCAGTACCTCCGGGTAGTTTGCCACACGGTGGAAGTGATGCATATTACTGGCCAACTCCTCCTGAGTTCGGGGGAAGTATATATGCTCATTGGCATGTGGTAACATGGCATCCAGGAACTGGTGTAGTACCCTGGATGCCAATGCCTGTGAGATCCCCATTATATCTCCAGTTGGCCTTTGAAAGGTACCTGTGGCTAGTATTAGCAAGCTTACACATACCTTCATGTCCACTGGGATGGGTTCCCCTCTGTTGTTTCTGGTTCTCAGGAGTGGCTGGCACAGCTCTACTATTTGCTGTAAGATGTCCCTGTTCACCCTGTAATGCTCTACTATCTCCAGATCATGTAGCCCCTGGTAGGTTACCCTTGGTCTGAACACTCTTCTCCTCCTCTGAGGCCTACGGTGGTTGTCAGCATCATCCTCCACAACACTGTCGGTCTGTAACACATGCTGATGAATCACAGCTATGGCAGCTCCCAACATGTACATTTTAAAAGTTCCCCATCTGTTTACACCTATGATGTGGTGTTTGGGAATACACAGGTGTGTGTTGGGTGCTTTCACACTTTTTACTGTTTTGCTGTGAACACTGATGATGTCATAGGGTGTGTATGTACGATCGTGGCTACAGGGTATCTTCTGTGTTTTATTAACGGAACCACTATTGTGCTGCCTTTGGTGTTGCATTACATTTGGATGCCGTGAATTACCTCCTGCCCTTCCATTTACATTTGTGCATGTTACACCTACCATTTGCTGGCATGCATCCAGCTGCCTGCTTTCATTTGTACTTTCCTAGACCTGGCTTATCTTGTGTAATGTGTGCTATTGCCGATCTACTGTGGGTTTACTTTGCTCTGCTATGACAGATCTCCTATCTTTGCATTCCAAGTCCTCCCCTCCTTTCTTTGCAGTCCTATGCCTCCCCTATCCTGTTTTGCAGGTTTCTAGATGCAGGCTTGTCTACTGCCATCGATTGGCCGCCATGAGTTGATTGGTGTTAATTGCTCATTAGTACGCCAATTACCCTGCTTCGGCATTTCCTTCTTTTCTTCCCCTGACCTTCCTGTTTGTGCTACTGCTCGTGGTGCGTGTATCCGCTTACCGGATTTCGGGCATGATTTCATCCCCATACACATGCGCTTTCGGGCACCATGTGTGCTCTCAGCTAAACGGTTCTATACCTTCCTCCCTACCCCTGTCCTGCAGCTTCGCTAAGCAATGGCCAGGCCAGATTTGCATTGCTCTAATGTGCTTACTGATACGGTGGCACACCCCTCTGCTGATGTCATGTATCCTCTATGATACACTCCTCGGTGTTATAGCGCTGTGCCGTCAGGTACATCCTTAATCCAGCGGAACGTTTGCGATTCAGTATTACCTGCCTCATTTGCATGGCATTGACTACTAATTCATAGTTACAGCGCCAAACACTGTCGCAGGCCCTTGGCAACCCTTGTGCCTTGCTTGTGGTGTGCCATGCCTACCATTGCATATTATGGTGCAATCCTGATTTGTCTTTCATTGCGATTTTATGACATTTGTATATATTTCCTTTGTATTCCTGTTTGCGCACACATGCCCTGTGGTTGTACTGTGCGTTACTGTGGACATGACATTAAATGTTGTTTTTTAGGTGTTGTACATCTTTTCTTGTGCCATTGGCTGTGTATTTTGCCATTGGCATATGTTAACTTTGTAATACATGAGTCTGGTCCACTTCCATAACTCCGATGTTCTGTTTGGGAAAATGTAAACCATGTTTTTTGGTTTACATTTCCATGGGCTTGCGCTACGTCTGCACCACTTCGTGAATCGCTGTATGCCTTCATTAGCATGGTACGACACTGTGGATGGGGTGATTTGCATACCTATACCGAGGGCTGAGTAGATCTGGCATACGCCGTTAGTGCACGTGGAGTTGGTTCGTACCTGAATCACTCGGCGGACATATTTGGCGTTGTCCACGCAGGCTTCATGAATCCGGGGGATAGTCCTCTTCTAGTTAAAGTGGATGCTTTGTTAAAAAAACTAAAGGTGATAGCATTCAAATGACAGAAGAAATTCATAAGGGGGCTTTTACCATGAATTTTAACAAATAGGTGAACATTATTAACAATACTATTTCCAAAAACTAATTATTTTGACTGACAGGATTTTTAAACAACAGTTAAATTTTTCATTTAGAAGGAGTTGAACTATTAAGAATTATTTAGAGAGGAAGCAATATAAATGACAAGATAAGAATTTAAGGAGAAAAGGCACCTACAAATGCAGAATCTGTGCCCAATGACCTTACATCAGTAATTCAGAAAGTATATAAATATATATATATATATATATATATATATATATATATATATATATATATATATGTGTGTGTGTGTGTGTGTGTGTGTGTGTGTGTGTGTGTACAGAGTAGAGACACATATATTCAAGCTACTAGGTATACTAACTGTAACAGTAAGGGACTAGTATATTTAGTACAGTGTAAATACTGTGCAGCTTTTTATGTGGGAAAGACAGAAAGAGCAGCCTAAAAGAGAATTTATGAACACCTTTATGACATTAGAAAAAAGATACAACGAATGCATTATGCAAGCATACTTTAACATGTCGAGAATCTAGTTTTGTATTCTTCATATTGGAAGAAATCCTGCAAGATGTTAGAAGAGGACACTGGTAGACTAAGTTAGAATACCAGGAGATTTATTGGCAACTTATTTTAGAAGCCAATAAATATCTAGGGTTAAATTAGAATATTTCCCTGGTTCCAGTTTTAAAACATATGTTTGTGAGATTATAAATAAACATTGAGGCTTATGAAAGAATGTTTGGATATTATTTTATTATTTTTAGTGTAGTTGATCTATTTGAATGGGTTTTAGAGGTAGTTACATTAGATATTTTTATATACTGTTATTTTATATACATATTTTCTTATGTTTGATAGTTTATGTGTGTAACATAGCTTTTAGTAGTGATGTTTAAAAATAGTTTTAGAGGGCAATGGAAATATATTTTTTATACATATTTACATTTTTTATAATTTTGCAATGTAATATTAGCACCGTTTAAGCTCTGTATGCATTAGATATTTATTGTTTAGTCATTCATTAATATATCTGAATTAAAAGCCCTGTTATGAGGAGGTATAGATAGTTTTCAATTTATTTAGCATTTATAAAAATGTTGAATGAGTGTATTATTATTTGTTAATTTTTAGGTAGTAATTAATGAGCAGCTCCTGATTGATAATCTCTTTAATTAAGGGTAATTTATTTTGAATTTATAGGATGGTATATATTGAGTACAAAGTGGATGTGAGCTAATATTTATCTAAAGAAGTCCCAAGCAGGGACGATAAACACAATGATCTTGTTAAGTGTTTAATGTGTTGCTATTATTTTATGTGGATTACTTTTTTTATCGTGTGGATCCCTGGGCCCTAATTGTTTTGCTTCATGTTATACACATCTATGGTGCCTGTTGGTGTTTTTGTTTGGTGCAAATGAACCCTACTTGTTGGTCTGGGCACTTGTGGCTTCCTTGTATTGGTGATCGGTGTTTTCCACTCCATTTAGCCTAAGTTGCAGTTAGTGCTCAGCTCCGGACATTGCACAATGCATAGGAGAAAGACTGATGACACAGAAGGGAATAGATACATAGACGGGGGTGAAGGACATATCGGACAGTTAGATTCTTACAGAGGCAGGGTAATGGAGGATCAACATAATGTGTAGATAACAGCTATACATAAAATAATGTAACAAATTCAGTTAATAACACACAGTGCAGCAGATTCAAGCACATTTGTGAGAAAGTAACTGGACTACTGCAGCTGAGACGAAAATCTTCAACTTTTGTAATAAGAAGTTAAATGGCATTTATTATTACTCAGCATTGTTTCACTTTGCTACACTCTGTGCAAATGCTGAGGACATAAAGTGAAGGATTTTCAATGGACCATTCCTGCTATGTATGCTGTATGTCATTCTATTTTTTGAATAAATTAAACATGTGAAAAGGGGTTTATATGACAGTGGTGAAAACAGAGGGCATTCAGAGTGTAGGACACATGGGAAAGAATACTTGAATTTGAGGGATGGTGGCGAGAGAGCACCATAGCTATCTACTTCAACACAACATAAATGTAAAATTGTACACAGAATTTCATGACTTGGAGAGTCACCACACTAGGGATGGGTGACAACAACAGAATAATGCTGTATAGCCAATTGGACCAAATAAAGTGTGTTAAGATGGCACATAGGCAAAGTGGAGAGCTAATAATGAGGCATATATTTTTTTTTTGAGAGAGAAAGGAATGTTGGGGAATGTGCTTAAGAATGAGACAGTCAGGTAGGTAGGGTAGGTTAGGTAGCATAGACAGACATACAAGATAGACATGGATGGTGATGGACACAAAAGGTTGGGGTCACCATAATGGGGATAGGTAGGTGACTTCAGAGGTACAGCCATGTCCAGCTATAGAACATTGAGTAGGTAGTCCTCACTCTCAGAACTGTCCTCACTGTCTGTTTTGTCAGTTGCCTGGGTCAGTGCTGGCTGTGGCATTTTGAAAATATGATGCAGGATCATTAACCTTCTGATTCAGGTACCAAGGTCCCTCTGCATAATGCCCTCCACCAGCCCTGTCAGTTCCTGGTGGATGGTAAAACTGTCATCTGCACTACTACTGTTTCCAGAGGGTGCCACTGTACCAGCAACCAGGACATAGCTATCTGACCTGGGTAGAGGAGGTAGGGCAGAAGATGTGGAGGCAATGCTGACAGGTTGGGGCCCAGATGTGCTTGATGTCTGTGCTGCCTGTGGTGGTGCTGCCAGAGTCACCTGTTGAGGTATGGTGGGCCAAATCACAGTGGTTGGCTTACCCTCATGTGTTGATGGTCATTTTGCTTTTAGCAGTAATGCATTAATAAATAAATATATATGAAATAACGAGAGGGGGGGTGTGGGGAGGCAAAAAAGAGAATTAGGTCAATGACATGTCACATCAGTTTATTATTTCAATACATAAACCAATATGAGAAGTACATAAGTATACCTTGGCCACATCCAGATAAGATGGGAAGGCATTAATATGTCATGAAATTAATGAATCGCAATGGTATGATATGATTAATAGAATCATGTATTTCACTGTGCCATATCAGATATCTGATAATACTTACATTTGCCAAAATTTGATTGTTAATGTCATGCAGTATTATAGTTAATACCATCTAAAAAGTATCCTGAAATAAAAACTCTAATGTGTGTTTCTGGATGTTGAACTCACACACAATTAAGCTGATGTGCTCATTGGCTAATCACCAAGAGCTATGCTTGACATAAAAGTTGAGGTATTCCTTGCATTCAGCCCTGAGGCATAAGCAACCTGTGAAGAAGTGAGCTAGTCTCTCCTAATGTACCTCACAGTTTTCTGCTATCTCTGCTGAAGCTGTATAGTAAAGAAAAGAAAAAAAATAGCTATATGAAAGCATAATGAATAACTGGATTGGCTGGATGGCTAATTAAATCCATATCATAGACAGGTGATGAGTTAGTATACTTACACAACTGACAAGTGTTTGTAAATCTTAAATTCATCTCCCCATTGACTCAGGAGGTTTGCACATGCCCCTCTTCATGTCACTGTAGTGGCAACAACATTGCTCCCCAGTGCACAGGATGCCAGCTGCACTTGAGACAGCCATAGACAAGCTATTCCAAACCCCAGCCTTACACTGAGACCTGATTTAATCCCAGTCCAGCAACCTCCAGCACTAGTGCTTAATGAGGAGTGCCACAAAAATGTCTAACTCCTCAACTCCCCACCTTTGTGCTCTAAATGGAACACTGTCCTTACCATCTCTTGCCATGTCTGCAGCACTCAAGCTAGAAATATAGGTCTGAATCGGTGTCCAAATCAGATCTCACATTTAACAGCTTGTGCACAAAAATGCACAGCATTGCCAACTGCATTTGTGCAAATGGAAGTGCTCCAATGGTTTATCACATACATTTACACTGAATAAATCAAAAAGCGCAGAAGGTGTGAAAAATGGCACTGAGATTTGGCAATATGAGGTGCTGAAACTCCAGTGTACTGGAAATGCTTCATGATGTCTGTTCGAATCATTGTCTGTGGGAGGAAAATTGTATCACTTGTGACATATTGAGCTATTGGGAGATAGTAAGTTTGAGTTGTTCCACCTGTGAGTAGAACCCATAAGAAAAAAGGGATAAAATGTTAAACTTTGCTTACTAGCTGTCAGTGCCACAGAAGAACTTACTTTTTAACACTGTAATTAAAGTAGAGTTATACTAATTTAATACTGAAAGGAGAATTACTTAAGATATGCCTATATATCTATGACTTTATTTAGTCATAAGACTGCATTTCTATGTAAAAGGCAGTATTTGGGTTTGCAAATACATTTTAGATGGATGCAGTTGCATAACCTGAGTAATACATGATGTGTTAGGTTATGTCATGTTTAACATACTTTACATAGATATAGTGGGCTACTATAGCAGGCAGCAATGATACATTTGTTGCAATTAACAAAATGATGGTACTCATGTGCATTTATTGTGACATTCCTAATCAAAATGTTATAACAAATGGCACTCTGACCCCCCCCCCTCTGTAAAATTATCTGTCAACTGGATTTGATCCCTGTATCAGCTGTCCTTTTTGTTTAAGCGCACTTTCTATATATCTTGTGGCACAAAGACTGTTGTCTGGCGGGTGGAATTTATTCACTATCCAGAGTGCTAACTTCCACACACCAACTCCAAGCTAGTTTGCAGAAGGCTGCCCAAATTAATTTTTTCACGTTGTCCTTGGGAAATGAACCATGTTAGTGTACTGCTGAGTCAGCTCAAATGCAAAAGGCATTAAAAATATGACACAGAAAAAAGCTGACAGGAAAAATTAGTTCAATCGATGGGTATACCTAGCAATGACCAGAGCAAGAAATGCATTACAATGGCATATCCATCATCTCCCTGCCACATCAGAAATTTAATTTCTGGTACACATTATCAAACTGTAGTTATTTATTTATTTTTTTATACTTCTCTGACAATTATTAACTGGGTTGGTCCAACTGATTTAGAAGCCCATTTTCAGTGGAGACCCAAGGAGAGAAGATCCAGGAAATTACATACAATATGCATACAAAATGTATTTTAAGTTGAACAGTATAGTAAAAGATAAAAAGTAAAAAATGGAAAATTAACAAAAAGTTAAGCAATAATTCAGTTACAATAAACTAAAGAGAAAGTAATATTCTGGTTATGTGCACTTTTTAATTGCCTGTACTGCTACCTTTTCAGTCATAGGAATTCAGCGACTGCTATTTGCATGCCATTTGTAATATCCCATAACTGTGCATTCCCTTTACTGCTTATCTCTGTACTGAGTTTGAACACAAGCTTAGCTTGAATTGAATACTAGTAAACCCTGTACCCTACCAGGCACTGTTCCTAAAGCCATATCTGTTAGATATTATGTAAATTTGTTAAGCTGGTCTAGTCGGAATCTAGTACTTCGGCACATTGCATCGCCTAAGCTTCTATTAGACTCCTCTGTGCCTGCACATGGCAGTTAAAAAATTAACTTCTTACATTTCCTGGCTTAGTATCATGTACCAGTGTGTGTGCACATGAATGATAAAGTATAGTTTATTATTGTTTATGCACATTGCAGGTATATAGATTATTATTGATCATGCACTTTGCAGATATATAGTTATACCCCTATGCTTTTATTTTTCTCACCCTACAGCACTGTAACTGCCTCTTCTCTTCCTTTCTAATTTTTCACTTGGCTGTTTCTGTACCTATACACTACTAGCTTTTTACCTCTATTCCTCCAGCCTCCTCTCCTTCTCTCTTCTGTACACTTCCACCCAGTACTATGCATTTTCCTCTTGCCTATGTCTAGTCCTGTTATCCTTTTCCTACAAAGTTCCAACTCTGTGAACCAGTTCTTTATCTACCCTCCTGAATAAGTCCCTCTCTCCTGTACTTAATATAGCATGCCATACCTTCTCTACCTGCAGCTACAGTCCGGACTCAACACTCATAGAACACTACAGTTTGAATGCAGTAAATAACACTGTTCTAACATTTTTTTTCTAGATTTAGCATACATGTATATGTATCACCCAGCCCCTGATACCTCTGCAACTGTCATTCCCTTCTCAGTGACAGTAAACCTTGAGCAAACATAACCCAGCTGCCAAGGACACTCAAGCTACCAGAAAAGTAATTAAACAAAGTATGTGAAGTGTCCTACAAACTGTCCATAAGGGCTAACAAACTACCTGTTGATAACTATAAGTAACTGCATGCCTTAGTCCTAATTACTGACTAAAAGTGCTAAAGTAAATACTTTGCTAGTAGTCTTGCACATCACTGGGTAAGAGTGTAAGAGCTAACCCTCATCCTGCTTCCCAATCTGCCTTTCAGCTCTTCTAATTTATTCCTCTTCTGCTTGCTTAGTGCCTTACCTTCCAGTCTCACACAAGAGACTGCACTATGTTCGGTTTGTCCCTCTATATCTTTCACCCAGTCTCAGATCTCATCAGCCTGTAATACAGGCCATAGATTCTGGGGAAATTTGCAGAGCATTCTTTGCTACAGCTTACAGATTGTTTTCTGATTTCTAAGGACTTGGTCAACAGGTATAGCCGCTCTGTTCGCCCTTTGGGCTTACTCCACTCCCCTACCCTGCCCCCAAATCCTACCCACCCACTATCTTTACTTTAATCCCCTCCAATAATCCCTTCCACATACCAGCCAGCCAATCAAACATCTCCTACACTCCATCTTCTACTGCTCAGAATATCCCACCCACCTCCTAGTTCTAATATTAACTGTCACTACCATGTTGCTATACACCTGCTAACACTTCTTACTTGCTCTCTCTGTACACTCCTAACCTCCTTCCATACTACTATAATTAACTCTCCCACCCACTTTCACTGCACTACCACTCCCATTGCTATCCATTACCCATTCTCTAACCATTTCTCACTCCCCTCCTCAGGCTCCATCTCTATTCATCTAATACGCTATCAGTTGCCAACTACATACAAACAAAAAATATTACTAAAATATGAGAGGTTCATTTACAAATTTACTAAACTAATGAATGCTGCCATAGCCAAATTAGCCATGAGTGGTGACATACATCCTAATCCAGGTCCAGATATGTCCAACGCCACATCCAACAACCTGTCTAAAACTTTCTCCTTCACACAACTAGGATCTAATAGAAAATCATCTGACCTCCTTCTTCTGAGATTAAATATCAGAAGTATAACCAATAAAACTCACAACCTCCACACTAACATATCTCTATACTCTCCAGATATAATCATGTTGACCAAAACCTGGCTCAAACTCCACATCAAAAGTGAGGAAATATTTCCACCAGACTATAATATACTTCGCCTGGACAGGCTATCCAAAAAAGAAGGTGGCATAGCTCTAATGTTTAAACGCCACCTAAATATCCATGCTCTTAACTCATCAGCCCCCCCCAACTGGTAACGAAAAGATCCTATACACCAACTTCAAACTAAACACAAACAAATAATAAACATACTTGGCTGCTACTTCTAACCTGGCCATAACATCCTAGTCCTCAAAAACCTCCTCAGTTGGGCCAACCAAAGCCTCCCCCATGAAATCATAATTGTAGGTTACTTTAATATTGACTGGCTCTCATGTACCAACAATCATTTAGCCAACCACCTAAAACTTCATGAATTCTCACAACCAATAATGTCCCCTACCCAGACAGACAAAAAGTCCATCAAACTTTCCACCCTCAACTGGATACTAGTCAATAAAGCTCCATAGACATACACTGCAAGGTGTCTACCAGACAGCCTCAGTGTCCACAATCCAACATTCCTTCTAAGGCACCACCCAGACAGTACCAAACCCATCATTTATCAGAAAATTTGTAATAAGGTAAACTTCAACCCCCTCACCTTTACATCTTCCCTAAATAACTGTAACTGGTCAACACTAAGGTACCTCAACCTAGATGAAGCAGTTCATTTATTCAGTTCGACCTTCCTAAACATCCTCAACACACATGCTCCAATAAGGAATGCCAGAGTCAAGTCACACTTTGCCCCTTGGCTTCAACAAGACACTAAGTCATTAATGAAACTTAGGGACAACGCTTGGGACCACTGGCGACTTACCAAAAACCCCTCCTCTAGACAGAAATTCCTTGAATTATGCAACAGGGTCAAAAGGCAAGTATAATATGACAAAGTCCAATATTACCAGACAGCACTAAACTTCTCCCAAAACAACCCTAAGCAGTTCTGGTCCTCCATAAACTCCATTTTCCACTTAGGTAAGGTTGGCACCCCCCCCACCCACCTCTCTTCCTTCCTCCAGTACTATTGCTGCCTCTTTTAACAAACACTTTACTGAATCCATTCTATCATTGTCCAAACAACAAAACCCACCTCCACCCCCACATCAAATCCAAATACTCTGTCACACTGTCTTTTCTTTCTCCCCTGTGCCCACCTACATAATAAAACAACATATATTAAAGCTTAAGCCTACAAAACTTGCTGCTGACAACCTCCCATGCTAATACCTGAAACTAGCAGCCAGTGCCCTAGCATATCCAGTCTCTATTTTAATAAACAGATCCGTATAAGAATGCTATGTCCCCTCACTTAGGAAAATATCCCACATAATACCCCTCCATAAAGGTGGCTCCTCCACTGAACTCTCCAACTATCACTCCGTAGCCATCCTTTTTCCACTATCCAAAAATACTTGAGAAATACATACACTCTCAAGTTCTAGACTATTTACAAACTAATAACCTTCTCTCCAGCACCCAGCATGGCTTCAGGCCATTCCATAGTACTACCACAGCCTTACTCTCTTTCACCAACACTATCTTTCACCACAAAAGCAGTGGCCTGTTCTCCTCTGCCAGATTCCTGGACTTGTCCAAGGCTTTTGATATGGTCTCACACAAACAACTACTCTCTGTTCTCTCTAACCTTTCTTTTTCACAATCAGCTACAAACTGGTTTCACAGCTATCTAGATGGCCCCACAGCAATCAGTTGCATGGCACAATGACCTATCACCTCAACTTCCTGTCACTCTTGGCATCCCCCAGGGCTCCATCCATGGACCACTGCTTTTCTTCACTCTTCACCAATAATCTATTCACAGCCACCAAACAGGCCACTCTCATACAGTATGCAGATGACTCTTCTCTCATTTGCTCAGCCCCAACATTACCAGCACTTCACAAATTAACACAGGAAGCCTTTTCCTTTGTAGAAAAGTGGCAATCCATTTCCCAGCTAATAATCAGCCATAACAAGACTAGTCTCCTTATCTTCCAGCCCATTAAACTTAACCTAACTAACCACTACTTCAATATTCTGGCCAGTGACAACACCATAATCTCCTCTAAGGAACATACAAAACTACTTGGTGTTGAGATTGGCAACCACCTCAAATTTGACACTCACATCTCTCTAACAATAAAAAAGTTCACAAAAAAAAGGCTCATTGTATAGAAATATGCAATTCCTCACCAAGGCAGTTGGATCTTGATAGCCAACTCCCACCTCATTTCAACCTTACTCTACTCCTCTCTTATACTTACCAATCTTAGACAATCTGACCTAAACAAGATAGAGGCCTGCTACAACAAAATAGCCAAATTTGCCACTGGGTCATCCTACCGCAGCCATCACTGTAACTCTCTTAGAGTACTCGATTGGCTTGAACTCCCACAATTTCTCTGATTCAATCAATGTTCCCTTGCCCAGAAATTAGTAAACCATCCTCAAAATGTCTCCTCCCTTCAAAACCTTCTCCAGCCCTACCCTACTACTAGACTACTACGCTCCAGCATCAAAAACCTACTCCAAGTTACCAAAGCCAAAACTCAGCTGGATAAGCTCTTTGCTCATGCATAATATCTAGATTATGGAATACACTGCAATTACCACCCTACCTTCATCCCATCAGTTCACAGCCAAACTAAAAGCCCACTCAAAAAGCCGCTGGTTATGTCCTTGTTCCAGTCCTGACTAAAACTCACTTCTCCTCTCCTCACCTCCCCTCCTTCTCTCCCCTCCCTTGGCCATGCTGCCTTCCAAAATCAGACCATTATATCTTCCCCCTTCCTCTATTTCCTCTATCCCCTCCTGCTTACATCATCATATGATGTTTGTCAGCTATATATCTTAGTGCACTGAACTACAACTGTCAAATTAAACAGTGAAAATGTGTATTGTTTATTCTTAACTTTTACCTAAACTTACTGATCTACATATTATAATACTGAGCATTCTGTCATTTTATGTTTGCAATGTTTTATATATATATATATATATATATATATATATATATATATATATATATATATATATATATATATATATATATATATATATATATATATTACTTTTTCATGTGAATTGCTACTTCTTGGTAACTAATTGGATCTTCATACATTATTCCTGTTCATGTTTGCTACTAATTTTACTTGCTTTGTATTTATTACTTATTTTGATTATGTGAAGCTTTTCTCCCTGGCCTCCTCTGAAAATGGACTTGTGCCCAGTTGGAATTTCCCGGTAAACAAATGTAAATAAATAAATAATAAATAAAGAGGTCAATTTAACAGAAACTGGCAACTACAAATATGCACCATGTGTACTTACAGATGAGGGCATGGAATGTATGAAATAATAAAAAAGGCAGAATGGAGTCAATTGACACTATGAGTGTCATTAACTACAAAAAATTAACAACATACATATTTACATTGTTATTAGTTGTATAGATACTTAAGATTGTGAGACAGAGGAAATTCTAAGAGAAGTAGTCATACATTTATTAGAGTGGAAAATAAGTGAGTAAACGAAGACAGAAAAGGTTGGAGAGATTGGAGGGTTCATGTAGGCTCCTGGCAATGGCAGGTCCATGAGCTTAAAAGGAAATGTTTTAGCTGCTTTTTGAATTGATTTGTATTTGGGATGTTTCTAATAGTGTTATGAAGTTTGTTCCAGACTAAGGACACATCATAATTGTAAAAAAACTTACCATATTGTTGTTGAGTTTATGTATGTCAAGGAGTCGTTGGTCAGAGCTTCTAAGAGATCTAGTGGGGGTGCAGAAGGAAATGAGGGAGGATAGGTAAGAGCAGGCAGCAGGTGTGTGTAGGATGGGGTGTTTAATTTGTAGCTGAGAGATAAGAAGTTGATGGAGGAATTCTGGCCATTGCAGTTTTTTAATGCAATGCAGTGGTTTGATTTATAAGGCTGGTTTGTTTCCAATTTGGCAATTTTATTATATGTTTGTTCAAGTTGAGAAATTAAAGGGGATTGTAAGTTTGTGAGTATGGGAGTGGCACAGAGAAGGCATGGCAGGAGGAAAGCCCTGGCTAGAGATCGTTTGGCACCTGGTGTAAGGCATTTTTTGTTACAATGCAGTAAACCAAGTTTTTGGTGTGTGTTTTTGATACAGTGATGAATTTGCTGATCAGATTTTAATTGGCCATCTATTACGATGCCCAGGAGTTTAGTATCTGGATCAATTTTGATAATTATGTTGTTTGGAGAAGAGATGGAAAAGGTGGGTTTGTGGTTTGAGAGATATCTTGGTAGGAAGAGTAAGAGTTTAGTTTTCTTAGGTTTAGGATAAGCTGGTTTTCACTGAGCCATTTTTCTACAGTGATGAATGTATTATGTGTATGTGACTGGAGATGTGCCATGTTGTTAGAGTTGGTTATGAGTGTGGAGTCATCCGCATATTGGATAAGCTTCGGGTGGCCGCAAACAGATATTGAATAGAAGATGGCCTGGGATAGAATTCTGGGGGACCGCTGTTTTTACGGGCAAGAAGAGGAATCAGGAAGTGAGCCATTGGACAGATTATAGTCTATTAGTAAGGTAGCTGGAGAACCACTGCACAGTGGAAGGAGAGAGGTTAAGGTCAGTTAGTTTTGTTAGCAGTTTAGAGTGAGACACAGTATCAAATACTTTGGATAGGTTAAGGAAAAGACAGGACACAAGCTGATTACTATCTTCGGCCTCTGCAACTGTATAAGTAAAGGACAAGAGGGCAGTGGCAGTACTGTGGTGTAGCCGAATGCCCTGTTGCATAAGGGTTAAGAGGTTTTCTTGGATTAGGTATTTAAGCAGTTGAGAGTGGCTGCACTTTTCAAGGATTTTTGAAATTGGTGACAGGATGGCAATAGGTCTAAAGTTAGAGGGGTCTGTGGAGTTACCTCCTTTGTGCAGTGGTATAGTGTAGAAAGATTTTCAGATGTTTGGAACTGTGCTTTCTTGAATAGATCTATTTATTAGTATAGAGTTAGGGGAAGGCTATGGGTTCTGCAGCAAGTTTCAGAAAGAAGGGGACAGTTTATCAGCAGATGGTGAGCACGGTTTATGTTTCTGAAGAAGGGATATGATATAGGAAGAGAGGGGAAAGAGTTTGGGGGATTGGAGTTATGGTCTGAGTGAGTAAGTTTGTGGGTAGTATCTATGAAGTAGTTATTAATCAGAGTAGCAGTATCAAGTGGTGAGTTATTTGGGAAGGGATTTAGGGTTGGGGGATACCAGGGTGAAGGATACTATTGATAGTGGATCAGAATGTTTTATGGTTGGACAGGTGGTTGTTCTGTGCAGTATTACAAAAGTTTTTCTTATCTTGGTAAATATGTTTTTGTAAGGTTTCTGATTTCCTTGTAATTTTGTAGTAGAGTAGGAGATTTGTTTTTTTGCCAGGTATTTCAGATACTATCATTTTTGTGCATGAAGGGTCTGGATTCTTTTGATAGCCAAGGTGCATAGGTGGATTTTATTCTAATTTTTCTCTGGGGAGCAAGTGAGTCTAAGATGTTGAGGAAAATCTGGTTGAAGTTTTCAACAGCTTCATTAAGGGGAAGGTGGTAGAGGAAGGACCAGTTGATGGATGCCAGTTTAGAGTTAAATGATTCTGTATCAAAGGAGACTAATTTATGGCAGTCTCTGTATATATGATTTCTTGGTAACTGGACAGAGTGTCTTTGGCTGTGAATAGGTAGGTGGCCACTAAGGGATTTAGGTAGTGTGTAGGGGTCATGATAAAGATTAGAGTCTGTAGTGAGTATCCAATCAAGGATAGAAGTGATTCCAGAGTTGTTATTAATATGAATGGGGGACATGATAAATTGTTTAAAACCACACAGGTTAATACTCATATTTGGAGAGTCAGTCATAAGTTTTGCCCAGTTTATGTTTACATCTCCCAGAATGGTAGTTTTATAGCCTATGTTATCAGACAGCCATGTAATTATATTTTCTAGGATTGGAATGTTGTTTCCTGGTGTGATATAAATTAAGGCTCCAGCAAACTGTTTGTGGGAATTCAAGTGACAGTTTAGTACAATTAGTTCAGCAGGGTGAAAATTTGGTAATGGTGTTTGTAGGGGAGATAGGTTGAGAAGATCAGAGTAGAGAACTGTAACACCATCACTTTTTTTGTCTTTCTATCTAACTGAAATATGTTGTAACTGGGGGGTAGGATTTCATTATTTGCTATGTGGGGTTTTAACCAGGTTTCAGTTATGGTTAAGATATGCGGAGTGTATTGAGCTATCCAAGAGTGTAGTTCCTTGGTATTATTAAGAAGGCTTTGGAAGTTAATTGAGAAATGATCTAGGTTTTTAGGGGTGGAGCAATAGGGATGAGGCAGGGATTTGTTAGGTGGAGGTAAGAGTGGGGGTGGGTGCAGGCTGCAGATGAGTGAAGGGGATGTAGGACTGGGGTAGGGGTGTATGTCACCAGCTAGGAGAAGAGACATTGTAAGTACTGTAGGATGTGGACAAAGTGGGTTGAGACAGTAGAATACTAGTTTAAGTTTATCAGTGAGGGAGAGATAAGTGAGAGTTTTGATATTGTACAGATGGGAATGGGAGATGGTAAAGAGTGATGGAGAGATGTAGAAAGAGTAGGAAGTATTACAGTGGTTAACGGAATAGGAAAGATCAGGGGATGGGATTAAATAGTGTAATGTTTAGTGGTATGAATGAACTGAGTAAGGAAGATAAAAACTGTTATACTGAGGTAAAAGTGAGACATGCTGTTAGAAGTGTAAGGGGAGGGGAACTATGATTAAAAGCTAGCTGGAGAGTAAAAAAAAATCTTGTGGAACTGAAATGGATGTAGTATGCAATGAGGTGGTTAATTTAATTGGAAGGTGGAAGTGAAAGGGGTGGAGAACAGTAAATGAGGATAGAGTATAAATTAAATGAGCGTGGAGGTGGGTAAGAATGGGGGTAGAGTAGGGGAGTGGATTGAGCCTGTGTACAGTGAAGTTAAATGGAGCAGGTTTAGCCATGACATAATCCAGCCAAAGAGCTTTGAAAAAAACAATCAGTAAAGAATAAACTAAACCAAGTCAGTAATTTCAAGCTGTATTACTGTCACAATCAGGGGTTCTGACTACCCATACTTAGAATTGGGTCTGCAAACACTGTTTTCTTAAAGTAAGCCCAAGGGAAAGAGTTGAGATACATCCAGCTGCCCTTTTAGAATATCTTTAATCTAGCACCTAAAGGGAGAGAGAAGGGAAGGAAAATGCCTTCAGTAGTATGCACACCTTAGTAATTAATCAATAAAAAGTACATTTTAACTGTGAATGTGCTTCTAAAAATCAGAAACCTACACTTGTTGCAGTTTCTTTTTATTTGCACTTTACAGCTTCATCTGGACAGAGTTCTGGTAATGGTGCGGTCCTCTGTTCCATTAACAGGTTTGAGTATTTAGCTTCAGAGCTGTGGCAGGGCACGTTGGACAGTATGGCTACTAGTTGGGGACAGAAGGACAGTTTCCTGAGACTTCCCAAAAAACAGTTCTGGTAACTGAGTAGTTAATGCAAAATAACATGAAAGTAAATGGACAACTGCTTACATGTTGTTGGTAATGCTGAGAATAGCTACATTTTAAACAACTCAACAATATCACAAAATGTGTGTAAATATGTATTTAAAGCCCATTTTGTAAAATTATCAATTAACTGGATTCAAAACCTGCATAACCTGTCTTATTTCTCTACACTCACTTCACTTACATTGTGTGTCACAGACAAATTTACCTGACAGGTGTATTTTGTTCAGTAAGTACTATCCTGAATGCTGACAGCTGCACTTCAGCACCAGGCTTGTTTGCACTACAGAAGGCAACCCAAATTAATATTTTCACTTTTTTACTTAGGAAGTGAACTGTAGTTCTTTGCTAGGGTCCTCTGCCAGTCCAGAGTGTGCAATGCCAAATTGTACAGAAATTATGAAAAGTATAGAAAAAATGTTCTTAATTATGAAACAAGTACTTACAATGTACAGCTTTGTTGCCTTGCGGAATGAACATATGTTCCTTAAATATCATTATGCTCACACAAGTACCACCCCCTCTGGATTATAACTCTATGACACCAGGGCATTCCCAAAGATATAAGAAAAACATATGATTACACATACTCAGGATGGGACATAGTATCAGTTGACATTACAAGTGGAGCAAAGCCAAGTTCTTAATTTTATCCTGTGTAATTTGCAGTTACATGTGTTAATGCTGGTGATTCTGGCAACAAACAAGTTATTCTTTCCTTACACAATATAAACAGAAAAATTGCAACACCACAACTATTTGCCTTTCTTTATTTTGTGAACATAATTCCCTTATCTATTCTTCTCTAGCAAGACTGAAATGTGATTTGCCTTGCAGTTGATATATGTTTCACTGAGAAATGTACTTCCTTAGAATTGGAGACACATTGCTCACTGAGACTTCCTTAGAATTGCAGACACAATATACTCAGAGGCAGAAGCTGTGTCCATAAACAATTCATATAAATATTAGGAATGTTGCTGTCCTAAGTCAGTCAATGTATTCACACATGTTTTTGTAAGTATGTCCTCCCTGACACACTCTTGATAAGTATAAATCAAAGAGGAGTGACTCTGAAAACTTGATTTGTACTGCAGTCAGACTAATCATTTACCATTGCAAGTACTTAGCAGGTAACACTTCTCAGTGCTCATCCTTGCAGAGGTAGCCTGTGTCCATGCATTCATGTATGACCTTACATCATGTTTACATTCCCTGTACTTAAAGCAGATTTGGGAATTCATGAATCATAATGAGTTCTCAACTCATTTACATACTCACAGTGCTGACAGAGTTGAATTTGCAATGTTTAAAGGTAATTGTGCAGTTAAGGAATGTGTATCATAGTAGGCAAGACTGGTTTTATCCAGAGAATTCAATCATGATACTTGCTTTGAAAACTTGTTGCTACTTCCACAACTTAGTTGCTGCAAAGGTAGGCTGCTTTTTGTACAAAGTGATATTTTTTAACCTTATTATCATTGCATTTCATAACACAAATATTGCTTTACTATCTACATTATTCTCAGTAGCTGCTGGTATAGAAATGTATACCAGTTATTTCTTGACAATGCAGAATTTTTTTAAATAATGCTGACAGTTCAATGTGAATTTCAATATAGGAAGCTGATCAATTAGTAAAGAAAACTATCTCATTACTTATCATCTATGTCATTTTTCCCATTTATAGCACAGACAGTTATGTCAAGCTTCTGATGTCTACCTGGCTGCCCTCCATGGAAGTGGACATCATGCAAAAAAAATGTTAACCATTTTTCCTTGACAACAGTCTATTTTTGTTAATGTTGCAATGTACTGCAGAGTTACTGAAATGTTTGCCCTGCCATGAATTCATTACCAAGTTCTTTATTTCTTTCTTTGTTGGGTGTGCATTTGGGAATCATTATTAAGTTGTGTGTACTCATATGGAGACTTCCTTGTTCATATCTCCATTACAGAAACCAGGATGACAAATAATCACCTCACCCTCAACCCAAATAAAACCAAACTCCTGCTCTTTATGCCCAAAAATCTACCTCTATTAATAAATCATAATTCATCATTTATTCCTGCAACAAGACTGCCTTATAGTTAATTTCCCATACCAAGTTACTTGGCTTAACCTTAGATGACAACTTAACCTTCGACCAACACATCCACAATAACATAAAAAGGTACCAAAAACTTGGTACCCTCTACCGACATAACACTTTTTAAACTACTCTACTAGAAAAACACTCACCCAAACTTTTCTCCTACCCTCTCTCCTCAATAGTGGCCCCATTCTAACAAACATCCAATCCTTGTTAAAAACTAAAATGGATAGTTGCTATAACAAAATCACTAAGTTTGTGTCTAGGGCAAAATATTTTTCCCATCACTGTCACTCATTACAACCCCTGAACTAACTAGAACTCCAGAAACACCTCACATACATACAACTATCCATAGCACACAAACTTATCTATAAATCCTCCAAATGCCCAGCCGTTGCTTCACTTCTACTCTTTATCAACCAAACCGACCTCTAAGATCTGAAAATCAATCACTCATCCAAGTTAAGAGACCAAAACTCCAGGCAGGCTAATACTTCTACTCTTTCACTGCAGCTAAACTCTGGAATGCCCTTCCACCTTCTCTCCAGACCATAAATAATGCCCCCTCATTCAAAAAATCACTTCAACAACATCTATCCTTTCAATGGCTATTTCCATGCACTATCCCCAATTCCACAGTAACCTGATTCCTGACATGACTCATCTCTCAGATACCCACACTCTTCTTCACTCTCCTTAATTACGTATTCACCCTTAATTACAGTACAGTGTGCCTCATTCTGCCTCACATGGTAAAATAAATTGTGTATGTGTAGATTATTATAATCTTTCAGATATACTGAATACCTTGCTATGCATCCAAGTCTTTCATAACATATAGCCATATATTGTCAATGTTACTTCTGACTCTTATGCCATTACTCTTGTATATTGTTATGTGCTATTATCTTTCTAAACAAATTCTTTATTATGTACATTGTTTTGGAGCTTTTCTCTCTAGGCCTCCACTGAAAATGAGGTCACACCAGCCCAGTGGACTTTCCTGGTTAACAAAAGCAAATAAATAAATAAATATCTATTTTGTGTTTGATGGGCATATTCATTCATAGATATTTTTAGGTTAACAATCAATTTTGTTTTACTTATGTATTTTTTTCTTTCCTGTTATAGTTCCTCTCATACATGGCTATGGTGCCCAAGACATCTGCACTCCATAAACTGTCATACGCTGACACTGAGAATGATGTGCTCATTCCAGCATCATGTCACCATGGTCCATTCCTCTTAGATACATGCAGTGGTGCCAAGTCCTCCTGTGGCTGTATCTGGAAAAGGTGGCCAATGATGTGAATGCAGTCAAAGGCTATGGACATACATATTACAAAATAAGACACAGGGCCAGTAATATGATTATGACTGACAGATGTCAACAGTTTCAGTTGCCCATGACTGCATGTCTATGGGGTGGTCCTGCTACCAGTCCACCACTGACTGAAACAGATAAGTTCTTGTGAACTGCCAGAGATTCAGACAGCTCATCAGAGGGTTCATAAAATATCTTTGATGTTGGGAACAATGTGGAAGAATACCTAAGTGTGTCTCCTGCATAGCTTCTAGGTGTATTATATAATTAAATAATTATCATTGTGTATGCATATATAGATCTATATCTATATCTAGATCTAGACCTATATCTTGAGCTAGATCTAGATGTATAGCTAGAGACATCAGTGAGATAGAAGACACAATTATGGAGAGGGAACATGAGGGTGAAATGGTGGGGGGGGGAGTCTAGTAGACGGTAAAGATTTGTATGAGGTGTGTCTCATTCTGCAGCTGCAAAGGCAATTGTTTTCTGTTTCTTGTGTCATTTGCTTTGTGATTATCATCCTTGTTGCATCTCCATTTTTTACATCTAGGCATATTTTTATATCACCTGCACATGGTAAGCATACCTTTTGTATTCTTTTTAATGTAAAATGGTACATGCATATGTAATTGAAAGTTTCGGTGTTCATTCCATTACCATCTGCTTTTTTACTATACATGTGGTGTAGAATTTCACACCTTCTACAGCCTACACACCTACTTGCATTCCAGAGCATTTTCTGAAAAATCAACTTAAAAAGCATACGATAATCAAGACTCTTCTACTGGGCCTCATCCTAGATTAACAACCTTTGTGTCATTTTATTAATAACTACTTGCCCTCTCTAATCCTGCCTATAGTAAGATGATAAATCACTTAGTTATAAAATCAGACCAAAGAAAGATTTGGGCATTATTAGGAATTATGGGTGTTAAATGGAAGCATACAAAAAAGGTACTACAGGCTTGAATGAGTTATGCTAGTTCTTTTTTTTAGTTCCTTGTTTGTTATCATATGTGGTTCTACCAATGGCACTGTGGAACTCCTACTAGCTGATGTTAGTGTATTAGTAGTTTCTATTGATGGTGGCAGCCATGAAGAGGCACGGTCTAGAGATGCAGAAGGTTGGTCTGAAAGTGAAATTGTGCATCCATCATCTCCTGCCCCTATTTTTGACCCATTCTGTATGCCTACACAAACCCATGACAATAGAGACTTCAGACATTGAACAGTTGATCAGGGTTGTCTGGTTACTGCAGTTGCAGAGTTAGTTGACTCCCCCTGTAGCCATAGTAAGGGTAAGGTCCCACATAGGGGGGCTGGTAAAGATGCTCAGATGATGCCTGCTGTCCATTCTCCCATTGATGTTGGTGTGTCTGTAAGTCCCAAACAGCATATGTGGAGGGGCCATCAAAGAGGCACAGGCATGTTCCACAAGGGCCTCAGAAGAGATAGTGTGAGTACTAAACATTATGTATTCTGACATGTCAGACTGTCTGAACTGTGTGGGTGACTCTTTGGGCAGGATGAATGACACAGTGGATTGAGCGGTGTCTGGAATGGAACATATTGCGACTACATCATCCAGTGTTAGCAAATGTGGACTTGTAACACCCCCTTTACTTGTGGCACTACATCCCCCTGCTCTGTCTGTGATTGCGCTGTCCACACTAACACATGGCAAGCCACATGGCCATGCTACTGGACATAGTTGTAATGAGAGCTCATCAAGTAGACATCACTCATATTCAGGTAGCATCCTAAATTCTAGCCAGGGCTATGGAACTAGAAGTGCAACTCATGGCAGAGGTACTTTTTGTGGTTGGGGCAGTGATGCTGAACTGACTACTGCATGGTTTACACTGTCTGACATGCCAGAACATAGTTGTAGCATTGTGCTTGATTGTGTTAATCCATACACACACACACACACACACACACACACACACACACACACACACACACACACACACACACACACACACACATATATTCAACACATTCTTGTCCATACCACCTCACAAATGTGCACACACACACACACACACACACACACACACACACACACACACACACACACACACACACACACACACACACGCCCACACACACATACACACACACACACACACACACACACACACACACACACACACACACACACACACACACACACACACACACACACACAGTCTCTACTTTCCTAAGCAGCACTGTTGACTGCTATACATATCTCGATATTGGGCCTGAAAAATTGGATACTTGAGGAATGAATTGTTGATTTACTTGCACATATTCACTTATTTGGTGTCAGGTTTACCCTCCTGACCCCGCCCCCCAACCTGTGCAAGTGATGCTAACTGTGTCTGCCTTTGCATATTTTTTGTGACTTCAGGATGCATATGTCTGATGCACAGAGTGTATCACTAATGCTTGCTTACTCAGAACCTTCCTTTAATGTAAATGTATTGCAGAATAAATGCTTTTAATCATAGTTCATAATCAGTTATGAGTAACTACTGCTGTAATTGTTGATCCTCACTTTATTTCCATTACTGTTCTTAGTAGTAGTGCCATCAAAATAGATGTTTAAGTATTGCTTACTAATATAGTTGTGCAAATGATGCTAACATTGACATGCTCACTAGTTTATATACAGTGGCCAACTGAATTGCTTGATGCACATTATTGAGCAAAGTCCACAGCTATATATTGCAAGCATCACTCATAAGCTATTACTAGCATTACTGTACACATGGAACATATATCACTTTAGGGATGGATGAGAATTTGCATAGCACAGTAATCACTTATATAACTGCATTGCTTTTTCTATACAGGTACTAGACTTACCTTTGTAATAATGCAAATACAAGATGCCTCCAGGGGATTGCCTGTGTCTGATGCTAACAGAATACATCTATTACATGTTTAAATGAAGTTTGTGCAGTTTAGCACCCATCAGTTTTAAATTTTGGATGTGCTTAAGCTTTTATTCTGTCATTTATGCGGTCAGTGTTTGTGCTATCCTTTGCCTTTTAGCCAGAGCCATGGCATATTATCCATGCCTACTTCTGCTGGCAGCATCCTCGGCTGGTGATTCACCCTCATTTGTATCTGCTGGAGCTGCTGGGTTTGCCTAGAGTACTGAGAATTGTGGTCCTTACCCTAGTAGTCCTTGTTGAAGCTGTTTCCTGCATACTGTGCTGCAACACAGAACAAAACATATTTCAGCAGAGATTGTACTGCATGGTACATTCTGCAGTGCCTAGACACCTGAACCTTGATTTGACCAAGCCGACTACATGTTCTATGATATTCCTAGTTTGAGAATGTACATTGTTGTATCCCTACCTGGTGGGGTTGTGTGGGTTTCTCATAGGTGTTAAGATCCACAGTTCCAGTGCATAACCTGGCTCCAAGCAGTTTCATAAATCAGAATCCTATAAATAGCCCTTAATGTATTACTAATGTGTATCCTTTATGTCCTTATCATTTTCTCCTTGTTAGGGTTAGGCATAGGCTTGTACTCACCTTGCACTTCCCTCATTATTTATCCCTCAGCAGTCTGTAGGAAACATGTAACATGAAAGTCTGAAATTCACATTTTCCAAAATATTTCAAGGATCAGACCAAGTATGCCAAAATTATTTTTCCATTCTTCAATGAGTGTTTCAGATTTTTAGCTTACAGAATGTGGAATATGAAATGCATTTTGTGCAGGGAAAACAGACGATTTGCATATTCACTAAAAGTATGAAAATGAAAGATGAATTGCATCCATTACATATAACTAATGTTATTTGTATAAGGCCAAAGCAAGCATGAAAATTAGCAAACATAAAAGGAAAGACATACTAGATAAAAGGATTGCTTTACAACAAATGCATTTTAAATTGAAGTACAATGGCATACTTTACCGAAAAGCATTCCAACAGTAAGGGAATATATGACCAGATCTTATTAGCCTTGTAAAGAACACAAGACTAGGTAAAGAACAAAAGGTTTAAGCACTGCATCCTGTGTGTGTGCAAATGTGTTTGTATGCATACTTCAGATGCAGTGCTCATCTGTCTGAGCTCATGTATTAATTCATATGCTGTCATCTTGGAACAGCTTTGGATGGCTGATTCATTGAATTCTCTGATCTTCAGGGTAGGACTTGAAAAAATGAAATGTGCACCATGAAGTCAAAGGTTATCACTTGGGCACAAAGCATGTCTTCTCAAGGGGAAGAATCTGTAGCTGTAGAAAGAAAACAAATTGTAAGGCACACTATGTTTAAGATTAATGAAAATATATATTTAGTCTGAGTTCTATTATCTTGCTGTTTTCTAGGTCAGAGAGCAGATGAGAAAACATAAGGGAACTTAATCTTTTAGAAAATTGAAAAAATCTATCACCCATTTTTCTGTAACTGAATTTCATCTCTCTGACTGTGTAAAAAGCCATTGCAAGCACAACAGTTTTTGCCCTTTGCTTTGAACTGTTTTCAGTCCGCACTCATCTCTGCTTCTTATCAGCTGTCATTGCTTGTCTGGTTTCTGCTCTCTTGAGGGTAGTTGTATACAAGAAATCTTCACTGATGGCATAACAGTACAGTCAGTGGAATAAATCAGCAGTGTTTTTTTTCTAAATGCACTGTCACTGTTTGCTAACATTTTCCTTTTAAGTCATTCTATTTTACCCCAGCGTCAATTGTTATTGTATAATGATAATCAGGTAAATTCTTGCAGGTTATGTGTAGTATAGGAAAATCTTTTTCTTAAGCTTCTTCCCTTCCATCAAATTGAATCAGCACCTTTTATGAGCCTTATTTTTTGAAACATATAGCTTCTCTGAACACCATTGAGTTTTCTAGCATGTTGGTGTACTAATGTTTTTTATATATTGCCCAGAAGTCCTTAAATGATAAAGTCTATTCTCTGGATCTGTGATATGTGATGCAGCTGTCTTAACAGTCATTTTTCCAGTCCCTCTGAAATAAAAACATTGCTTATGCCCATTTCTTCTGTCAAAGAAAACTGAGAATCAGAGAGAGTCATTTGCTTAATGCTTATGCTGAGTCATGGCAAGGGACTTGTATGTCTTTCCTAGCTATTTCTGAACCATTTTCTCTCCATTGTTCTATCTACAACACATTCATATAGCTAAAAGAAATGCAAAGGTACAGTTCATGTTTCTCATGCTTTTCATCCCAGTGAATTATGCAAGGCTAGTAAAAAAAAAAATATATATATATATATATATATATATATATATATATATCTTTTGTTATAATTCTCCACATGGTGCACATTATCATTGCATTTTTCATGTCTATTCATGTTCATCCATTGCAATTTATTAAGATTTTTACACTAATATTGCTTAAAATTTTTGGAAAGTAATTTCTTCATCACTTATGTAGAATAAGACTATTTAGGTGCATTTAAAATAAAGGTAAACATTCAGTCTGATTTCTTCTTCATCATGCACTTTATGCTCTTCCTCTACAACATCACAACCACAATCAACTAGAGTCAACATATGCTCTGAAACATCTGTATCTGGAACCATGTGCAGTAATGAACATCCCCTACTCAGACTATGGTACCATATTTAATGCAAATTAATTGCATGAAGCACTTTTCATTGGTTAAGTGGATTATAAAAACAAAGGAAGCCAGCTTCACTGGCAAAGAAAGATAAAATCCTCATCAAAATCAGGGTAACCAGGGTTCACTTGCTTACTTGGGCATCTGGTGGAGCTGTTATGGAGAAAATAGGCATGCCTGCCCTGGGAAGAGGTAGTTTGAGGACATCTAATGCTACAATCTCTTAGAGGAATGCTGGTGTGATGAAAGGAGATACTGTCGGCCCAGCTATATGGAATTTTGTAAATAAGTATATGTCATTTGTGAATATCAGCATGATTCATATAGGAGGCTTGTGTTACAAATGTATTACAACTGTATGTTCTATATATATATATATATATATATATATATATATATATATATATATATATATATATAAAACTAGGTCTGTACAGACGTGTGTTGAAAACATATTTTATAAAGTACTTCTGCTTAAAATGTAACCACAGCATGCCCTACTGGAACAGAGCAGAAAAACACATGCACTATTGTAACTGTTTAAATGTATATATTTTAACAGTGGAAAGTGGAACACAGGAGGTTAATTCAGTCCAGCAAAACTTCAGAAACATAGTTGAAGTTAAATTACTTTATAGGCAAGGATGGACATAAGGAGTCTGTGCTGACAGAATTTCTGTATTGTCTCGGAAGTGTTTTATTGTTTTATGACTTCCAGCATTTGACAAAGATCTGAGGAAAAGCTTGTCTATGCATTTTTACAGTTAGATGCTAAATGCTACCAGCTGTCATCAGTGGTCGTTTTGGACCTGGGGACTGCAAGTCAGATGATAAGAAAGGATCTCATTCTGCAAGCTAGCCCAGCAGTAATATTTGCAATAGTAATTTGAGAAGTCTCTGAGTGAGACACAGCATTCTGTACTCTGACTTTTACCTGACAACAACTAGAGAAGATCTATTCACCCATCTGCCTTGCTCTGTAAGTAAGTTTCTAGGGTATAGTAATGCTCTTAGATATAGTCAGGAATAAAGCAAAGCTTAGTTTCAATTTATTTATTTATTTATTTACATTTGATAACCGGATAGTGTCTGATTGGCCAGAAGCCTGTTTTCAGTGGAGACCTGGGGGAGAAAAGTTCCAAGGAAGATTACATAATTATACATTTGTACATATGACAATTACAATAGGAGTTGAAATGCAGGTTCCTTGACATTGTACCTAAAATCATATAACAATGGTAGTACAATAAGCTTATACTATTCATACAGACAAAACAAATATATAAATATATATATATATATATATATATATATATATATATATATATATATATTTTTTTTCAGGATAAAAATATCACAAACTGAAGCTAAGAAGGCTCAATTGCCAAAAAATATTGACAATGGGTGGTGGAGAGAAGGAGGTTAGTAAGGGGTTAAGTTAGTTAGCCTGGTGGAAAACATGAGCAATGCCTATGTTTGGTGAAATATTCTTTTAGGGGCTATTTAAATGAATGTGTATCAGTGATGGACAGAATATGCTGAGGTAGAGAATTCTAGTGGTTGGCAATGATATGCGAGTATAAGAGAAGCCGTGAGCATTTTTGAGTCTTGTTAAACTTCAACAATACTTTATCAGCAGACCTAAGAGATTTTAAGTTAGTGTAAGGTTGGACAAGGTCAGATAGAGCTGGGCAGTTGTCAGGTTTGAATAAGACTGTATGGGCAGTTAGTAGCTGAGTCAAAGTAAGCAGGTGAGAAAGCTCTAACCAGTTCAGCTGGAGAAGGGCAGTGCAATGGTGAGAGCTTTGAGACTGATTAGTGGCAAATTTGGCTATTTAGTTATAGCAAGATTCATGGCTATTCAGTTCAGATTTGCAAAGACTGGTAAATATTTGAGAACAGTAAAGCAGGGAAGATAAGTGATGGGTTCTGGCTGTTGCCAGTCTGGCATGGCCAGTAAGATACGATTTAGCCCTTTAGAGACAACCCAGTTTGACATGAACCTTTTTAATTGTTAGTGCAAGGTGTTTGTCAAACTTAAGTCCACTATCAATTGTGACACCAAGAAGTTTTGTATGTTCAACGGGTTCTATTTGTGTGCCATTGGAGGAGGAAATAGAAATACATTAGGTGGTTGGTTGGTTGTTGTTGAGGTATTATGGAAGACCATAAGCTTGTTTTTATTTGGGTTAAGTATAAGTTTATGGGCCAAGTAGTTTCCAATATTGTGGAGGGCTGTCTGAGATTTTTCTTGTAGTTCATTGATAGAGGAGGCAGAGCAGATTAGGGAAGCATTGTCGCATCTATATTATAACATCATAGACGCAAAATGTCGAACGGTCACAAGAGCGAAAATGCCAACACTTGAATTCGGTATTGTGGGAGGGCTGCACCCCCCGCTAAATATATATTCCAACTCTGAGATTGCACTACAGTGAGGAAAGGACAAATACCCAGTCTTCACTCTACTGTGATCTCAAAAACAGACCCTCGACATTTTGGCACTTTCACTGTTGTGCCGTTCGACATTTTGATTTTAGGATAATATGATATAGATCCGCATTGTCAGCATATTGTATTA
The DNA here is from genome assembly GCF_019279795.1 of Protopterus annectens. NCBI lineage: Eukaryota > Metazoa > Chordata > Ceratodontiformes > Protopteridae > Protopterus > Protopterus annectens. The sequence goes on from NC_056726.1 coordinate 1,675,056,430, forward strand.
CTTAGGCTGGATTTGCTGAGTTTAGGTCATTGGTAAAAGTTGTGAATAAAAATGGGCCAAGCGTAGATCCTTGTGGATCTCCTACACATATAAGGAGCTGTGGGGAGAGTTTATTATCCGGGTTCCTATTAGATGACTGAAGATGCCTTCTATTGAATTGGGTCTTGGTCAAACATAAAACAACGAAAAGACAAAATAGCGAAGCGGCTTTTAACCAAATTCTTTCCCAGGGAAAGAATTTGCATGGCTGCTTCCATTACTTTGCCGTTTTCAGCACTGTAGTGCAATCTTGGAGTTGGTATATTTAAGTATTGGGGTTGTGGGGGGGACAAGCCCCCCACTTTATGTATTCTTTAATTTTTTTTTTTTTTTTTTTTTTTTTTGGAAAAGCGATTTTCTTCTTCCTTTGAAAAAAAATCACTGTTCTGAGCTTTTGAGATTGTAAGCTGTCGCTTACATGGGGTCAATTATTCATTGTTCACTTTTTTAAACATTTAATGATATAATATAGACCCTATTATCCCATAAGGTGGCTTGTTTTCGATCTGATAGGTAGCTATGAAACCACCTTATGCCTTTAGAGCTGCAGTGGTAGAAAGCCAGTTTATTGAGAAGCATTTGATGAAATATGGTGTCAAATGCTTTTGACATATCTAGGAAGGTAGCAAACACTAATTGTTTTTTTGTTTCTGAGTTGATTTATGGTATTTGTAAAGCTAATTAGAGTTGTACTGGTGTTATGCCTAGGTCAAAAGCCATTTTGTGTATTAGATAATAGATTATTTGACAGAAAGTGGTCTAAGATCTGTTTGTGTATGCATTTTTCTAAGATTTTGGCAAGTGTCAAAATGGCTATGGCTCTGCAGTTGGATACATCAGTAGAGGGACTGCCTTTATCTAAGGGTTTGACATGAGATATTTTCCAGAGGAGTGGTATGTACTGTTCAAAGATAGAATGGTTAATAAGAATAGATATATGGTAAGTAATGGAAGTAGCAGCTAGTTGTGGAAAGTCACCAGGTAGCTGGTCTGCAGCTAGCGTGCAAGGTTTTGGTTTAGAAAGGATATTTTTAATATAACTTGTTTGGATAGGTTTGAGATAGAGGAGGGTAGAATTGTTGTTGGAGGTTTGAGGTATGGACAAAGGCATATTAAGAGTTCTGTTTAGTAGAGATGTTATTGAATTAATAAAATGGGAGTTAAACTGAGTGGCTATGCAATCATTTGGGTTGGTCAGAGTTGAGGCTGGGGTAGTGGATTTTCCTGGGTTGAGAAGGAGGTCAATTGTTTGCCAGAATCTTTTGGTATTTTTCTGGCATTTTAGCTGACTTGTTTGGAAGTAATTTTTTTTTGTCTTGTTTAATTAGTTTTTGGGTTTTATTTTGAAGTTGTTGGTAGGTAATGCGATTTTGTTTACTTCTATTACTCTGAAAGAGATACCAGGCTCTGTCCCTTTGTTTTAGTAGAAGAATTCTGTCTTTTGACAAACAGAGAAGCTGTTTGGATTTGGTATGAATTTTTCTAATTGGGGCTAGATTATTAAGCATTTGTAGGAAAGCACTATTGAAGTGCTGTACTGCATGGTGTAATTGAAGAGTTTTTAGAGGTGCCCAGTCATATTGTTAAAGAAGATCATTAAAAAAGGTAGGAGAAAAGTGTTTTTATTGTGAATGTAATGAAATGAAATGTTACAGGAATTGTGTGTATGCTTTATTTTCAAGTGGGTAAGGAAGTGATCACTTAGTGTGTCAGGGAGACACCCAGCATCATAGCTAATATTGGATTTGCTTGTTAAAATCCAGTCAAGAATGGATTGCCTGTTGGTGTGTTTGTCGATGCATGTGGGGTGGTTAATTTTTTGATAGAAATTGTACAGGTTTATAAAATTAGTAGGGGTTAGAAGAGCAGGTAGTCCAGTCAAGGTTAAAATCTCCAAGTATAATAGTTTCATGGATGAACTTGGTAGAGGCCCATTCAAGGATGTTTTCAATATTTGAAGGGTATTAGCAGGGGGCAGGTAGATCGCTATAAAGATAATGGATTTATGATTATTCATATCTAGGCATGCTGCTGAAACTTCTGAGTTAGAGATATTAGGTGGAGTAGAGTTAAGTTGTGCCAATTTAAGATTGTCTTTAAACAAAATTGCAATCCCACCACTACATCAAGATACTCTATCAGTTCTGAGGATGTTATAACCATTGGGAAGAAATGCTTTACATTTAATATGAGGCTTACGCTATGTTTCAGTAATGACAGCTATATCAGGGGAGTAAAGGGCAATAGCAGCATGAAATTCATGTACTCTGTTTATCAAGCTTCTGACATTAACGTTAATGATGAGAGGTCAGAGTTACTTTTGTTCAGTGGCAGATAGGAGTTAGGGGAGGTGTCAAAATGTGGATTTGGGGGGAAGTGAGGTAGGGTATGTGGTGAAGGTTGGGCCTGGATTAGGATGGATGTCACAATGGAGTTTAATATGGGTAAGGGAATGGAGGGTAAGACATCTTACTTTGGAAAACAAACTGTGATATATATATATATATATATATATATATATATATATATATATATATATATATATATATATATATATAGTGTAGTAGCAGAGCTGTGGGTTTGAAAATATCTAAGAGAGAATGGATCCCTATCAAATGACAGAAAGCTCATTTGATTGAAACTCATTTCACTGACACCATAAGATAGAAAGCTCAAAACAGTGAAAACTCATTTGACTGAAAATCAAAACACTGAAAATGCTATATGCCCTTTTCCCCACTGTAGTGTGATCCTGGAGTTAGTATATATAATTGGGGGTGGGTGGGGTAGTTTATGTAAATATTGTTTTCTCCAAACAGTTATTCATTGTAGTTATAAGTATCCATGTGTAGGGTTTAAAATGTATGAAGTATGTGGGGGGCTACACCCCCCCACACCCCCCATTGTGGAGGGCTGTGCCCCCCTCACCCCCCAACTATATATACTAACTCCAGGATCGCACTACTGTGAAGAAAGGGGCATATAGCATTTTCAGTGTTTTGAGTTTCAGTCAAATGAGTTTTCAGTGTTTTGAGCTTTCTATGTTTTGGTTTCAGCCAAATGATTTTCCATCAAATGAGTTTTCTATCATTTGATAGGGACCCGAAAGAATAGTAGAGTAGGGGAGGTGCTGAAAAAGTATGGGGAGATATGAACAGTGGGTTTGTCATGGGTTCTCAATTACTGTCAAGGTAGGGGGAGAGTTGTTTGTGAGATGGTATGACTGGACAGAGTTTGTATAAAGGGCTAAGAGTAACAGAGCTAGCAGGACAGGGACAGAGATGATAGGTTTTATTAGAGGCATAGTAAAGGAGGTAGATTATAGTTAAGGTCGGGGTGATAGTCAGATTGTAGATAAAGTAAAGAAAATCTTATGTAGAAGAGTCAGAATGGAGACTTGAGATAATGGATGAAGTGAGATTGAAAATTGTTGGTGGAGTGCTGATTGGAGGACAGGGAGAAGGGGAGTAGCCTGTCTAGGAATAAAGCAAATTGATCCTGGCATTCGTGGGAATGTGGGTAGGGTAGGGGAGTGGAGTGAGCCCGAGTGCAGTGATGGTGAAAGGAGCAGGCAGCACCTGGAGCTAGCAAAGTGATAGTAGAAATGAGCCTGCAGATTAACACTTATCAGTATCAGTGTAGACACTAACCAGGTAAGTCAGGAATAGAGGAAAATAGTATAGGATGGTTTTACAATAAAGAAGAATGAAATAAAGTACTTGCACTACCTTTAGAAAGTCAAATAAGAATTTCATGCACTAGTCTGTGAAAGTCCAAGGGAAAAGCCTGGTAGTACGATAGAGGGTCCAATGTATCCTTTTGTTAGGGAATTATAAGCCCTGGGTCCAAATACACTTCTGAGGAACTGGGTCGCCAAACAACAAGAAGTACTGAACGGAGTCACTGGAGGGAAGTATGTTAGTCTGAACGAATAAGGGGGGCTATGAGAGGGTCATATGTAGCTGTGGCCCCTTGATTAGTGAGTGCTAGAATGCTATATTCAGCTATGTTGTCAATACTTGTAAAGTACAAAATAGCTTATATGTGTAAAAGTTTAGGAGCATGTTCACCATGAAAGAGGCACATACATTCACTTGTAAAGTAAAGTAGTGTCCTGTCAATGTTATAATAAAATCCGTAACAGCATGATCCACTGGAAGGATGTTCAGGCAAGCACTTTCAGTTTTTTTTTTTTGGGGGGGGGGCACCAAATATATGAGGTCACTGTTTTTTATTCACTTGTAAAGTAAAGCAGTGTCCTGTCAATGTTATAATAAAAGTCATTGCAGCACAATCCACTGGAAGGTTGTCCAGGAAAGCACTTTCAGTTTTGGGGGGCACCAAATGTATGAGGTCACTGTTTTTTATTCACTTGTAAAGTAAAGTAGTGTCCTGTCAGTGTTATAATAAAAGCTGTAGCAGCACAATGCACTGGAAGGCTGTCCAGGAGAGCACTTTTAGTTTTGTGGGAAGGGGGGTGCCAAATGTATGAGGTCACTGTTTTTTCTTTACAAACTATAGGCTTAAATCTAGTCACAGGGCACACAGTCACCAAGTGGAACATCCAGCTACAGAAGGAAATTTTTCCTAGATAGATAGATATTTTTCTTCATTTATTTGAGACTGTCTTGCAATGTTGTTTTAAATGTTTCCTGTGATTTTAAACTCTGATGTCACTGTAAATATATATTTAGTATTGTATTGTTCTTTTATTATTTATTACTAAATATATTTAAGCATTTCATTGTGGCTGATCTGTCTAGAGATATTTAAGTTCTGAAAGTGCTTGCATATTTATTTGGTAACACTGTGGGTGGGCCATTCCTAATAGCCTTGCTCTTGGTCAAACTACTATTTGTATTAATAGTAACATTACACAATAAGATCGGACACCCTTTGTTAAGGGCCTTAAAGTAGCTGATAAGAAGCTGGTTGGTAGCAGTGAAAAATACCTTATAGTCCGGTCAAAAGGGGGTACAGCCAGCAAATCTGTGACAGCCTTTCCTAGGTGTGTGTGTATGTGTATAAATGAAACCTCAAAGACTGTGTCTGTCAGCTACTTTCTCAGGGACACGAAGCATTAGCTGGACAGAGAGGGTGCTGGAGATCCTGGCTTGGCCACTAAGCTGAGATCTTAACTCTATAGCTGTGTCAGTGGGATTCTTATTGGGTATCTGGAGAAAGAGAGAGAAATCAGCCCCGGACTGACTGTGGTCTCTGTGTGGTCATAAAGGATATTGCACTTGATGCAGAGACCTGCATCTGGTAATACTGTGTGTGTACCTTGTCATCCTCTCAGTGTACATCCCACACTGGTATCAGTGGTGAGGATTGAGGCTCCTTGATTACTGGTTCAGTGGTGGGGCATCACAGGTGGTAACAAAAAGATGGTCCTGAGACAGGCATTTGGCCACCAAGCTGCAAATGCTGTAGCCTTCATTATGGGTACCTCATACATCCCCTCACATGAAAGAATACATATCCCCCTGTTGATGTGGGCCACACCTTTTTTACTATGGAGCACAGCAGTGCCTATAATATATGCTCTCATTGCTGGAATACCAGTGAAGGTACAAATTACAGCCATATGTACATGAATGATGTCCTGCTGATATGCAGTACTGGGAAATTAAGGGGCTCAGGTCCAGTTGGGAGGGATTTGATGGTTAGCAATTATGGAGGCAAAAAGCATTTAGCAAAAAAAAAAAAAAAAAGACAAACAAAAATTCCTGTCAAGCTACTTCATTCTTTTTCTAGATGAACACATGACTCAAAGCATTATGGAACCACAGATGGAAGAAAGTCCATGTAAAACAATTCTAATAAGTTTACTAAGATCTCTAGTGGAAATAAGCACATCCACATATGCATTAACTTTTGTTCTGCTTTACAGAGACTCTTTATTACACCCAAGTTATTTTCTTTTATCATAATTTCTTTACCATTTTTTTACACTCCCTGTCCTAATGTCTCTACATTTGTTCCCCAGTGATAGTGAGAGTCCTGTATTCATTCTTCTTCTAGGCAGAGAACCCCATTAGCCCATTTGTTTCCCTCAGAGGTGAGAATGAGTAACATGGGAACAGGTGGAGTTGCCTGTCAGGTGAGTCACCGTCTTTACCCTGGTCTAACCAATACCTGTGATGTCTGGGAGCCTTCTTTATGCTGCTACCTGGGAATGTACACTCATGCTACAATTCATAACTAGTATATATGGACTTCCTATTTGAAAACAAACGCAAAAGCCTAGTCTACAACAAGTAAGGCAACTTCTTCTTCCATGTTGAAGATCGTTTAAGCTTCACTTCTTTTTTTGTCTCAGCTTAGATGCATCACTGTTATTGATTTTACTTCTGTCTTAAGAAATACAATGAAACTATTGTCTCTTTTTTAAGTGTTAACTTACTGACTGCACTTCATCTGGCTGAATGTCTGAAATTAACATTGCCTGTTTGCAGTTCTGTGGTAAATATACCTGGCTATTGTGCTTAGTGCCCCACATCTTTGATCCTAAAAGTTAGTTCTATAGTCTTAGCAGTTCTGTGGTAATGCTTAGTGTTCATTCAGTGGTAGAAATTAATGCTACACTGTTCCAAACTTAGTAAGTGTTCTACAGTGTGTGCAAGTGAACTGTATAGCACTAACAGTTGTAACTCTGCTTGGTAGTTGTGTGAAATTATCATAACCTTGTAGAATATAGACTAATTTTCACTTTCAATGATCACTGCTAGGTTAGCTGCCATCTTTTCTAACTTCAGGTATCATCCTACATATTTCACCCATAAATCTTCAAGGTCTGTTTAGCAATCTTCCTTCAACCCCTGAGGATTACAAGCAGCCTTAGTCTTCCATCCTTTAGCAACATGAATCAGCAGTCTGCTCAAACCCATCTGTGGCCAGTCTGGTTTGATTAGATGCTCTAAGGCAGTGTAATAAGTCCTTATCCTTAGGGACTGTTCACTGCTTCTACCAATTGATAGTACAAATTGTAAGAGATGTAAATATGTAAAAAATCTGGCAGCAAACTTCTCACATCAGCTGACTATCTGTAAACATCATACATGCACACCACATCAATCACAATGCAATGCTAAACGGCTAAACACATAACTTATGTTGAGACTGTAAAGGAAAAAAATGCCAAAGCCCCCCTAGAACACAAAACAAATCTGAGCCTCCAGCAAGCAGGGCAATACTGACTCCCTCTCCGTTTATCATAATATAATCTCCCAATAGCTCACACAAGAGTAACCAGGAAAGCAAACATAAGACCTTTAGGCCCAGTAAATCTGCTACTATGCAGAAAAATGTTTTAGTGGTAGTTGACTCTATAGTTAGGTATACACACTCCACACTTACCAGACTGGACAAGTGATGTCTCAAGGATTCCAAAATCTCATAAATGAGACAAATATGACTACAACTTTGTGGTTTCCCATGTAATAGTGAATGACCTAAAGAACTCCACCCATAAGGACATGAAAGGATACCATACTTATAATGTATTAGAGGCAGGATAGACACTGGCCTTGAATAGTATCTTGCTTTCACCAAAAATAATGCTTATATACTAAGATAAGTTATAGGTTTTAACAATTGGGTTAGTAGCTGATGCCATTCTTGGAGATCCAGTTATGTGTCAGCCTGGGATGAGATGACAGATAAGGCTTCCTGTTTCACCAGTAATGGTTTATACCTCTTATACCAAGGCTTTAACATTCTTGCTAAAGCCTTTTTTGCCCACATAGTGCCTTTTTATGCAGATCATTCCTATGGGAAATTCCAACATAGCAAATTCCAGTTCACATTTTGACAACATCAAGATAGCATTTCTCAGTTCTGAGTCCAAATATCAAATACCATAACTTCATGCTCAGTTCTCCTGGAGCTTGAGCACACTCCTATTTTTGTAATTACTGAAACATGGCTTCAAAGCAATGGAAGCACTCAGTCTACACTAGGGTTTAGTGCCTATCATCTTCAGATTGTTAAACCAACTGAATGCCTGGAGGTATACTAAAATGTGTCAAATTTTACTGCTTTCTGCTTTACTGCACTTTCAGAATAAAAGTTGTGATACTTTTTTAGTTGGAATACAAAAAATTATCATGTAGTGTATAGCAAAATAAGAAGGATCTTAATGGAGTAGCAGCATTACTAAAGTCCTATATTACTGAAACTTGTCTAAATTGACAGTGTTGCTGAAGTGAGTTAAACAACAACTTCTGTAACCAAAGACTGCAAACTGATAAATTTTTGTAACTTTAAAGACTGAACTAGCCTTATACCTTTTAAATAAAAGTTATCATTGCAATGCCTAATCTGCAAATGTCTTTTAACTGTCTGACACAAATTCCCCCAGCTCTGCACATCTTTATCAGTGTTTTGGCCTAAAAGTTATTTTACTGAAACATTTTTAAACTGTGTTTACTGATGCTATATATAAAATGTAAATTACACAATAAAGGGTTATTAATATTCAAAAACAAGCACAATGACTGGACAGCCCAACCAGGGTGCCTGTTGTAAATTGACAATATACCCACAGTACAAAAGTCCAACCACTAGAAATACCATTGAGTGGCCAGATATTCTATTGGTGTATGCTGAGGGACAGAGTAAAATATAAGAAAAATTAGGTATTTTCTGAAAAAACTAAACAATAAGAAAATTGCTTTATTTCCCTTATAATTTTCAGCTGTCCCTCATAAAAAGTAGTTTTTTAACTGTTAAAAAATTAAACAGCAATGGAGATTCTGTTTTCTCTGTCTCTTCTCCTGCACTGATGTACTGTGCAAGCATGGAAACATTAAGTCTCATACATATGCACAGTACATCAGTATAGTGGAGAGAACAGCGAGATGTCCTTATGCAAATATATTATTTAAGAAAGGTAAGCAATTAATTTCTTAAATACTCTATAATAGAAATAATCCACTTCTGTTTGTAGGTATATCAGGATTTACTCACAGTTGGCTTTATTTGATCACTCAAGCTTCACCCTCATGATCAAACCATACCACTGGGGGTAAACCCTGATTTAGGTTGATAGGTTCATAGGTAGGTACTGGGCTATCTGCCCAAAGGCATATATTAGCCCAGCCACATTGTGCGGCATTCACCACCCCTTTGGTTAGTTCCCTAGGCCCTTGATCTAGCAGCTAGTACCCTTGGCCCCTATCTAGTAGAGCTGTTGGTATGATCCCTGGTGTGAACTTTCTGTTACCCATCCACTCGTCAAGGTTCCTCTTGAAGAATGATAGTGAGGGGTTCTGTCTTATGTAGATCGGGACCTTGTTCCATAGCAAGGGAAGTCTTTGCAAAGGGAAGCTATCCCTCCAGCATGTTCTATTCATTGTTGTGCTGAGGTTTATATCCCTAGAGCGTGTAGCTCGAGTAGATTTGGTTTTGCTAAGATGGAGCATGTTCAACAGTTCTGGGTTGGACATGGCTCTGTATGTTAGACAGAGATCGCCTCTGAGAATGCGGTATGCAACAGAGAAAAGCCTTAGTTTTTTTTCAATAGTGCTGCATAGAGCAACTGTTTGAGGCCAGTAATCCTCTTAGTGAGGTACCTCTGTGGTCTCTCCAGCTGCTGGAGATGCCTAGCCAAGTACATTACAATTGGTGCATTGTACTCAATAATGGGTCTGATGATGGAAGAGTAGACGGGCACCACTACATCCTTAGATCTTGATGCGAACCCTTTTGTGATCAGATGGGTCACATAGAAGGATTTTCTACCCACCTTGGCAACATGGTTATCAAAGGAAAGCTGACTATCTACTTGGGTCCCTAGATCTCTTACTACTTCTTCAGACTTCAAGGGGTTACCTCCTATGTGGTAGTTTGCGGGTACTCTGTTTTTTCCAAAGGAGATTACTATGCATTTTTTAGCATTTAGCTTGAGACCATGGCTTTGACACCATGCATCAGTCTCATTAAGGCCCTTCTGGAGGATAACCATGTCGGCCAGAGGCTCTATTATAACACCCAGTTTGCAGTCATCTGCAAACTTGGTCAGTCACAGCCCTTCAGTGCTTGCCTGTACTTCTGAGAAGTATATGCCAAACAGGAGGGGCTCCAGGACAGAGCCCTGAGGCACACCGCTCATTACTGGTCTGGATTTGGACATAGATCTCACTACTCTTACTTTGTGGGATCTGTCTGAGAGCCAGTTTGCAATCCATCTTGTGACGTAATGGTTTATGCCATGGTTGGTGAGTTTATCAATAATACCCGAATGGGAAATAGTGTCAAATGCTTTAGCAAGGTCAAGGTAAGCCGTGTGTACCTCCTTTCCCCTTATCTATAGGCTGAGTAACTGTCTCAAAGAAGTCCACCAGGTTCAGGAGGCATGATCTGCCCTTGACGAAGCCGAACTGTATGGGGTCAAGTGTTTCGAGGTTCCCAATCTCTCCATTTATGAGTTCCATAATGATTCACTCCATTGCCTTACAGATCAGACTGGTCAGGTTTATTGGTTGGAAGTTCCCAGGGTCGGTTGTGGGCCCACCCTTGTGCAGTGGAACCACCGTTGCTGTGCGCAATTCTATGGGCACATATCCTGTCGAGAGGCTGAGACTGAACAGGCTATTCAGATGCGGGGTTAATTCATTTTGGAGCTCGTGTATGACACAGCCCAGGACACTATCTCGTCCCATGGAGGCAATGTTTTTAGCTTTAGATAGAGCCTTATTAACCAACGTGTCAGTAATAATTGGTGTTACACAATCCCCTGGAATAGTAATAGGCCCTGTAGGTGGGGGGGGGGGGGGATTTGCACTGAACCTGTCAGCCAAGATGTTGGCAATGTCAGTGGGGTCAGTGTATTTTGTTCCATTTTGTACTAGCTCAGAACAGACCTGAGCATTGCCATTTTGGTTTTTGACATAACCATAGAAGGCCTTATGGTTATCCTTGGCATCCTTGGCAACTTTCTTTTCGGAATTGGCTTTAGTTGACTTGATGAGGGCTCTCAATTTCTTACTAATGCTGATCAGGGATGATTTTTCTACTTTGGCCTTTTTTTGTATAAATCTCCTCCTTTTATTGTATAGTTTGCTTATGGCCGAGGTCCACCAGACTGGTTTCGTCTTGCTTGAGGAAGGCGTCTTGGTTTTATCTGAGATAGCACGGTCCATGCAATCCTGAAGATGCATATAAAGTGCCTTGGGATAGGATTCTGCATCCTGGATATCATTATCCTTCTGCAAGGGAATAGTGAAGCTTTCCACTTCTGACGCAAGTAGTTTGAAGTTTGCTTTGGAAAGGTTTTTTACAATGTTTTCTTTGACTGGGGGAGGTGGAGGGGTGAAGATGTCCAGGGTTATCAGTTTGTGGTCTGATCTGACCAGAGAGGGAGTGATAATGGGTGTGGTACAATGGGCGCCCATATTTGTGATGACTAAATACAATATGTTGTCCCCTCTAGTGGGAGAACATACCAGTTGTTCAAGGGCATTTGAATTTATAAATTCTATTATCCGCTAGGCATAGGAGTTAGAACTTTGGTAGTTCGCCCAGTCTATACCAGGGTAGTTGAAATCACCCAAAATTATGGTGTTGGGTAGGACCTTTATATTTTCCAATGCCTCAAGGAATGCTGAGTGAGCATCTTGGGACATGGTGGGCAATCTATAACAGGCTACGACTTGAAATGTGGTTTTGCCTGCTAATAGTTGCGCATGGATGATCTCTGGGGCATCATGCTGCACCACTAACCTGGAAATGTGGGTATCCTTGATGAATATGGATACACCTCCGCCCTTTGTACTCTGATCCGGTAACTGAGGCTGGAAGGTATGATATGAATTGTAACCTGGTAGTGCTGGGGTGCTCTCTGGAGCCTTGAACCAAGTTTCCATCACTGCACAAATATCGATTTTCTCCATACTGAGGAGTGCCTCAAGTGCGTGCATTTTGAGGTTGAGACTTCTGGCATTGAGTAGCATTACCCTTAGTTTTTGGTTACCTGTGCTGGTTATGGTGGTTGGTTTGACCTTTGAGCCTTACCTAAAAAAGGCACTATAGGGTCGGCAAGAGCCTTGGCCAGTATTCGAAAGCCTAGGGGTGACAGGTGCACACCATCTCTGGCAAAACAACGAGGCTTATCTATCATGTCATCAAAGGCAGACAGACACTGGATCCCCTTAGAATGACACCAGAAGCTTAGCCAATTGTTGAAATTGATCCTTTTGTCTTTGTATTGTGGTATCATTCTAGATGAAGGTAGTATGCTACTCAAGGTCAGGGTCATACCAGCTTGGGCTAAATGATCAGAGAGCTCCTCAATGTTTCTTTTCATGTAGTCCAGGGAGGTACGTCTTAGATCATTCACACCAACATGTACAATGACAGCGTCATACTTGTACTTGTTCTGGAGTGACCTAAGTGCCTGTGTTATGTGGTGGATCCTAGCACCCAACAGGCAGCTGACAGGAACCTTCTCCTTGTTCAGTTTGGTGAGTGGAACATCTGTGTGCCTTACTATAGAGTCTCCTATTACTAGCGTGTTGGGTATGGTGTTTTGCCTTAGGGGCTGTCATGAGGCACACTGTTGAGGTGAATTATGTGTTTTCTGGCTTGTGTTTGGAGGTGCAGGTTGCTTGCTTGTCTGCTATGGAGGGCCCTGTTTCTTTTTCAGATTGGTACCTAGCGCCTCCGAATATGTTTTTGTGTATTTATGTGTATGCTTTGCCGGTGCTTGTTTTGTAGATCTATGTGTGACTGGTGGTGTGATGCTAGTGTGCCTCTTCTCCTCTTGATTGTCTGTTACAGTCATGGGTTGAGAGTACTTAGCCTCCAGTCTGGCTGTGTATTTGCATCTCTTACAAGTGTTTGTGTCTAGAGGTAAGAGGAGAGGGTTGTCTGTATACATGAGGCAGTTCTGACATTGCCTCAGGATGCCCAATTCCACCAGATGAACTGGAGAGTACACCTGAAGTTGACCTCTGGACATGCTTTACCCAGGCACAGTCATGGATTAATGGATTATCATTTAAATATAAATATGGCTGCATTTCCAGGGCTGTGCAGAAAAAATACAGTGTTAATGCAGAATTTGTTCTGACAAAACTATATTTATGTTAGACTTGACCTTACAAATACCTAGGCAGAATTTCCAACAAGCCCCGACAAATGGACCCAATTGAGATGGTCGCTTCATTTACTTCTGTCTTGTAGCATCACCTAAACAGCTGCATAGAAAAATGAGTGCCTTCCCACCCTAAATATAATTGTAAATTTAGGAAAGGCCTCCCTGGTGGAACTCCTGGATGTATAATCTGTATAACAAAAGAAGGAAAATAATGAATATTTGTTAGAAACCCCCTTTCTTCTGCCCCAAGTACGGAAGGGTGGGTTAAACAGGGACTTGGTCATTTGGTAGTTGTTTGTCATTTAATCTGCACTTGAGAGCTACTTTTGCTATGCTTTTACATTAAGAAATTCCAAGATCATCTATCTCATAGCAGAAGGTGGGAAGCACTCCAAGGAGCTCAAAGTCTGATCATTTTTGGCTAAAGAGCTTAGGAGTCAATTTTTTAACTTTTTTTGTTTCTTTGCTATAAATCAGATATGTTTTCAAGGTTCTTGCTTAGTACACAGAGCTCAGCAGCACTTTTCAAGTGTTTCAACTACATCCTGAGACATCCAAACTTAGAAAAGAATTATTTCTTGTTTTACTGCGCTTGTAATTGCTTTATACTATGATCAATAGTGTTTAGAGCATTTTTAGAGCATTTATTTAATTTTGTGATAAAGTTAATCATTTCTCTGTTTGTTTGCTTCTCTAACTCCATTTGCCTCTAAATCAATACACAGAAGAGTGAATAAGCTAGGGGCTTAGCTGTTTATCATTTAATCTGCATTGAGAGATGCTTATTGTTGTGTTTTTACATTGAGAAAGTTCGGGATCATCCATCTTGTGGCAGAAGACATTTGCCTGTTTTTTCTGAGTGGGAAGCACTCTAGCAAGTTCAGCGTGTAGGTGTTTATTGAATAGAGGACATAGGAGTCAGTTTTCAATCTTTTTTCTCTGCTGTAACACAGGAAATTTGTGCTGAGCTGCCCACCTCACAGCAGCAGTAGTTTGCAGTGTGACATTGTGCAGAAGTAGGCTTGGAGCAGGTAGGTTGTGCACCAAATACTACTGCATCTCACCCTTAACCACAGAACTAGTTTACATATTGAATAGCACTACCTTTCCTATCACTATAAAACACATTGCTCTTAACCCAAGGAGCTGCCATAGGAGACCCCGTTAAAATCCAATCCTTATTTCTAAGCATCTCACGATATACAATTTTCAAATGTCTCTGTGACCAGCTTGGCAGATTTGGACATCCTAAGACAATGTGGCAATTGTTTCACATTCTCTGACAAGAAGTTAATCATTAAAGGAAATATAGTGTGTGGGAGATGTAAATACATAATTTCCTTGGAGGCAAAAAACTCTCAAATGATGTTTTCAAGAATATTCATACTACATCCCTCACGCACATCACTCACTATGCACACAGACTGTTTTTTGCTGAGGCACTTAAAAAACCTTCCCAAATCTAAAAGACTTCCAAAGCCTCCTAAAGGTGACACTGTTCCTCAGCAATCACTAAAACATACACCAAAAGCAACACCAAACATCTTGCATAAGCCTGCATCCAATGGTCCCCTAAGAGCAAAGCCCATAAGGCAATCATATACTTTGCCTAATACTGTTGTCACTGTGAAATCCATTGTATAACACACAGATGTCTCACTTACCAGGTTGGCAAGGAAAAGAAAATGGTTAGTTGCCTATCTAATGCCAGGGTCTGCAATATCACGCTCGTACTCAAGTCATTGCACCCCAGGTACCAATATGATCCTGTCATAGTCCATGTGGGTGTAAATGACTAGAGACATACCTTAGTGGACAATATGAAAAGAGACATAATGAATTTCTCAGAATATGTGTCACAGACAGGTAGCAGCCTTGTATTGAGCAGCATCTGACCTTCACCAAGGATGATGATACAGTATGAACAAAAAATGATTGATTTTAATAATTGGCTTATTTTCTGGTGTCACTCCAGTGGGATCCAATACCTGTCAGCATGGGATGACATGGTCAAAAGACCAAATTGCTTTGCAATGATCAGCTGCACCTGTCCTCCCCTAGGCCAAAAAGACAAAACTACCATCTCAGTGAAAAAGTCAACATGCTCAATGCTAGGAGGCTAAACAAAAAACTCCTCACCATTCAAGCCATCTTTACTCTGGAGAATATAGACATCTGCACCATGACATACACTTGGTTTAAAGCCAAAGAAAGTACTCCATATGTGCAAGGCTATAGTGCCTTCCACATATTTAGACCAACAACAAGACAGACTGGGAACAAAGCTGGACAGGTCTTGATCTACAGTAAGAACTAACATCCCTCCAGGTTGGTTAAATAGAATGAGACCATGGAGCTCACCCATGTGCAAGACACCATAAATAAGGTTCATTACCATATCATGGCTACCTACAGGTCACCATCGTTGGCCCTAGTATCTCACAGCTCTTATCTTTTAGTTATGTACTCACCATAACTTTAGATGTTTGGGATCCATCTCGCCTACATTCTGTACTGATGGGCTCGGAGCCGATCCCTCGGCTCCGACTCGGCACGCTATGCTATAGAGCGAGGCCTCTTATTGGCTGAGCTATTTCTTATCCCAGGATGCACCACCACTAATCCCCCAGATTTTGTTTGTTCACATTCATGCACACATGCACAACTTGTTTATATAACATTGTTAGATGTTTCAAGATGAAACAACAGGATTCGGACCTTCTGATATCCTCAGATCTCCAAGGAAGGGGGAAGGAGGGTGGGTTATTAGGAATGTAGGTGAGATGGATCCCAAACATCTAAAGTTATGGTGAGTACATAACTAAAAGATGTTATGTGATCCTATCTCGCCTACATTCTGTACTGATGGGACAGCGTCCCTAGCACCTAAATCCTGGGTGGCTCATTGGAAAACACTCCTGAGCACTGTGGAACCAAATGAAGCTCGTCCTCTAGATGCCACATCCAATTTGTAGTGGGAAATGAAAGTGTGCGGGGAAGACCATGTAGCTACAGCACAAATATCACTAATGGCAAGCTTAGAATGAAATGCTATCGAAGTAGCCATAGCCCTTGTAGAGTGAGCTTTAACAGAGGTGGTAAGCTCTTTGTTAGAATAAGAATAAGCTTGAGTAATACAGTCCCTGATCCATTTGGCAATAGTGACCTTTGTGACAGCTTTGCCCAGTTTATTGTCTGCAAAGGATACAAACAACTGATCTGTTTTTCTTGTTTGTTTGGTCCTGTCTAAATAAAAACGCAACTGCCTGTGGACATCTAGTGTGTGGAATATGAATTCTGCTTTGTTAGAATATTTTGGAAAAAAGACTGGAAGTTCCAACGATTGTTGTAAACAGAAACTGGAACAAACTTTAGGGACAAAGGAAGGATTTGGCCTGAGAGATACTCTGTCTTTGTGAAAAACCAAGTGCAGGGGTTTTACTGACAAAGCTTGAAGCTCTGAAACTCTTCTGGCAGAAGTAATCGCCACCAGAAAAGCAGTCTTCCATGATAGAAACTTTAGATCACATGTAGCCGCCGGTTCAAAGAGGGAGGAAGTTAAGGCGCGTAACACCACATCGAGATCCCAAGGAGGTGCAGGATGAGAAATCGGAGGTCTTAACAGAGCAGCACCTTTCAAGAAGGTCTTACACAATCTGTTGCTCATTAAAGGTGGGTTTATGGATTCATGAAAATTGGAAATCGCTGCCAATTGGACCTTGATGGTAGAGACTGAAGAGCCTTGATTGAAAAGAGAAGTTAAAAATTTTAGTACTTCTGCCACGGGAACATAGATGGGGTCCAGGCCCCGGAGTTGAGCCCAAATAGCAAATCTTTTCCATTTGCTAGAATACAGTTTCTTTGTAGCAGACTTATGGGCCGAAGATAATATGTGTACAACCTCTGGATCCAATATATGACTTCCTGACTATAGTTGGAAGAGGAGGAGCCAAGCCGTTAATTTTAAGGTGTGCAGGGACTGGTGGAATAGTCCCGACTGATGAACCAAAAGGTCTGGGATCTGATCTGGGATCCAGATGCCACCACCAAAGCATCTACAGCCACACCTTTAGTTAGAAACTCTTTTTCAGGGGGTGCTGAGAGGAACTTATTTGGACGAGCAGGCACCGGTTCCACAGAGTCTGGGTGTTCCCACGCCCTTCGACAGATCAAATCCAAGAGCTCGTCGAAGGGCGGAGACACCCAGGAGGCGGAGGGCTGAGCCCCGAAGGCCTTAAGGAACACCGACTCATCAGCAGAAGGAGGTTTGGACTGCCAGCCGCCTCGTTGTTTAAGGGCTTCCAAGATGTCTGCAAAGGAGACATCATCCGAGGATGACTTAGGGGACCCCTCTGCATCATCGAGATAAGTG
Source organism: Protopterus annectens (assembly GCF_019279795.1). NCBI lineage: Eukaryota > Metazoa > Chordata > Ceratodontiformes > Protopteridae > Protopterus > Protopterus annectens. The sequence continues at coordinate 1,675,073,940 of NC_056726.1, forward strand.
TCTGATGTAAGAGACTCATCAGGGGAGTCAACGTGCTTCCTCTTGCACAATCTTTTCCTGGGGGGTTCTTCCGAAGAGGCTTCAGAAGGACCTCCAGGAGGGGGGGAAACCCCAGTGGGGGTAACCTCAGGCCCCGGGGCTCCGCTGTCTAAGGACAGGGGGACTGCCAAAGACCCCGTCTCGGTATGCAGGGAAGGAGCTGGAGAGACCGTGGAGGTAGCCAAAGAAGATTTGGCTAACGCACTCCTCATAGCCCTGAAGGCGGGACCACCAGAATCCTGGGAGGGTCCCACCACCGTGGCCACGACAGTGGACGGCACTCCCGCCGCCGACGCACCAAGAGGGAGACTTGGGACCGAAAACATCAATCCCGAAGCAACCCCCCCAGGGCCGACGGAAGAAGTCCGTGTACTGAACTCCAACCCAAGAGCTGGAGTTGGAGTAAGGGTCGGGCCCGACCCTAAAGCCTCCACCGGTTCCACCAGCACCGGCTCCAATGGTGCCGAGGCTGTTGGAGGAGGAACCATAGTAGGGAGGTGGACCATCGGCTCCGAAGCCGAATGGGCTGGAGCCGAAACTAGCTTTTGGAACACCGGAGACTGGAAGAGTCTTAGGAGCACCCTGTCGATGTCCGAATCAGGCATCCTGGATGATCTGGAGGATACCGATCGGGTCCGAACCAATTTCTCCATCGGCTCCAAAGGACTAGGGGACCGGCTCCGAATGGATTCTACCACTATCGGCTCCAAGGGAGATCTCAAGGCAATTTCCCTCGGTGCCGATAAGGGCTTTGGCTCCGAAGGGGAAGAGTCTGAGCCGGTAACCCTTATCGGCTCCAATATCAGTGGAGCCAATGAAGGTGACCCGCCTCTCGATGCCCCAGTCCTCGGCTCCGAAACCAGAGGGGTCGAGGCTGGAGGCATCGAGGCAGACCGTTCCGCCCTCGGCTCCGAAGTCCGTGGAGCCGATGGAGAAGGCTGCCTAGGTTTTTTGTCAGTCGGTTCCGACAGACTTGTCGGAGCCGACGCTTTCTTCTTTTTTGAAGGAGAGGGAGATGAAGATAAAGCCTCCTCGAAGGATGGCTTGATTAATCCCTTAAGGATTAATTTGTTTTTCCTCTCCTGGAGGACTCTTGATGAGAAGGCGTGACACACACTACATGATTCTTGTAGGTGCTTGGCGCCTAAACAGTAAACGCACGAGGAGTGGTCGTCCGTTATGGACATCTTAAAACCACACCTCGTGCATTTTTTAAACCCGGAGGGTTTATGTTCTTTAGACATGACTTAGAAAACAACACAGTTATCTAAATAACACGAAAAAAATTCAAAGGTTCAAAATATAAAGTTTTTTTTTTTTTTTTTTTTTTTTTTTTTTACGCAAACAAGTGCACAAGAAAAAACACAGAAAGAGAGGGTCAAGACCCTCTAACTAAAACGGGTACTTGACCCACTAATAAATGCTACAAATAAAGCTAGAATAGCAAAAGGGGAAGGCCCCTCTAACTAAAACGGAAACCTTCCTTTAACAAAAATAACAATTTTCTCAACAGAATCAGTAAATACACACTTGTATCACAAAATTAGCTGTTAAAACAGCTTTTGGGTTGAAAACTAGGAAATTCCTGACAGGAAAAGTCTAAATAAATAGTACTTAGCCCAGCCAAGTTGAGACCACGTCTTAGCTTGTAAGCGGCAAACGAGATCTGGGGGATTAGTGGTGGTGCATCCTGGGATAAGAAATAGCTCAGCCAATAAGAGGCCTCGCTCTATAACATAGCGTGCCGAGTCGGAGCCGAGGGATCGGCTCCAAGCCCATCAGTACAGAATGTAGGCGAGATAGGATCACATAACATCTAAAGTTACTAGAGGTGATCCCATTTCAATGAAACACTGTATGCGTGGGTGATGTTTAACTACCCCTTGTATTGGTCCAGTACTTCATTTCTGATGTAAATACAGTAGTGATGAAGTGACACAAGACACCAAGGCACAAGCTTAAGCAATTTATTTAAAAGACCAAAATATTAAAATGAACATTTATTTACAAGAACAGAAATGGTCACTGGAAGAGGGATTCCATCTTCTAACAGCACACTGACTCTAAAAAAATGTCCAGTACAAGCCAAAAGTCCATGATGATTTAAGTCAAGTTAAGTCAGTGTAGGTACCAGCATTAGTACTCGCAGTTCATGCTGAAGATTCTTGCTGATGAGTTCAAATCCAATACTGGCTGAAGGGCATTTTATAGACTTGAATAAACAACAAGTCCTAAAAGGTCAAAATGATTCCAAACTGATGATATTTAAAAGTCATGACAATTTTAGACTGATGGTATTTAGAAATTACAAATCGTTTCCTAAGCTGTAAACAAGACTTGTATCATATCTGATTTTCTATGTCCAGTGCCTCTTCAAACTTCCTCCTTAAAAGAGCAGCTAATCACAATCCAGTGATCGTTCCCCTTATCAAGCTGGTAAACATCTCCATCAAAGCTCAGTGCACTTTAGTCAATAAACAAGTCTTGCCTTGTAGCATGTTTCTATATTACAAATCATTCCATAAGCTGTCTACAAAATTCAATATTATTGCTATTATTTGGCCGTACACAAGAGTGAGATGGCCGAGGTATCTAAAGGTCAGGGTAGGCTGTGTGGGCCCTTCACAAATCACCCCTTGCATCAAGCAACTCACACTGCATATTTCTAATAAGTTTCAGAATTTCAAGCATTAATCCATATCTCTTTCAAATTTTATCATAAAAGTAGCATAATATTACACAAAATAAAACAGAACAAATCATGATCAACAGCAATGGATGCAAACACAGATTAAACCAGGCTGATACCTTGGGTGACCACATAAACACATCATACCAATGTGAAGCAGTTATTTCTATTTCATTTGCAATTTTTATAATGGTACTTTTGTCCTTAATCATTTGTATGAAGGTGTGATGCTCATCATATAACTTCTTGTTTAATAGTTGCAGCACAATTTGCCCCTTTTCTCTAGCTTGTTGAAAATCAGGATGAACCAGAGATGACCACTTAAATGTATGCAGAGGTTCTATGCTAGAATTAAAAGCAATATCCATCCATCTGGTCAAGCTAATAAGTTTCCCAGTGCAAAAATCAATAATTGCATTGATGTGACTTTTGGAGTGTGCTCCTCCATTTGTGATAATACCGTCATTCCATGCTAACTTTGCAAGAATATGTTACGCAAATGGGTCTATATTAGAAAGTCGACTGCTTACTTACCCGAACACCTAAATGTCGACCCGTCTTTATTGAACCACGAAAACATTGATCGTCTAGAAGAGTGAAATTGGAAACATCGAATCATCATGGTTGGCCTTCTGTGGTATAGCTCCGTAAGGTAAGTGTGCAATAGCTATAGACCTTAGGGTTAGGATGCAGGTTAAGGTAAGTGCATAGATGGTAATGTATGTTAGATTTAGTGTAGGGTTTTGTTAAGTGTATGTGTGTGGATTATTTAGTTTGTTTGGGTTTAGCTTTTTAAGGTAATTGTGCGATAGTTACGGACCTTAGGGTTAGGGTGTGGGTTAAGTTAAGTGCATACATGGTGGTATATGTAAAATTTAGTGTAGGGTTAGAAGTAGGGTTTAGTTTAGAGTTAGAAGCAGGGTTTTGGTTAGTGTATGTATGTGGTTTATTTAGTTTGTTTGTGTAGGTAGTATGTAGCAGGCGGTGGGGTGGGACAAGTATGAGAGTTTGACTTTTTAAATTTTGTGGTTTAGAGCATTTGGTGTTTATGAGGTTCGATAATGACGGGTCGACATTTAGGTAATCGATTAAGTAAGCGGTTGACTTTATAATATAGACCCAGGCAAACAGTGGTGTCATTAAGCTGATAAATCTGTGCCATTCACTATATAACAATGTCAGATGCATTCACCACTCCCATTATCTAGGCATGGGTTGGGTCTTCCCCTCACTATCATGCATACCCAGCATTGAGACCACCTTTGGCAACCAGACAAATCAGTAGGTACATCATTAGAGTCAATCAAGGTAGTTTTGATGTGTGGCACCAACCAGTTGTCATCAAATAGCAAAGTTATGAATGGGCAAACCTGTTTTGCTCGCTTATGAATGGAATGATAGTCAAATGTTAATGTGCAATGCATGTTTTGACATGTAAAATCTACAGGTTTCAACCATTTCGATAGCCGCAGTTCTCCTTACCAATGAGTAACTTTCTTTGCTCTCCATGTCAAAATGAACTGCAGATACTGCTGACTAGCAGCTGACGGGAACAAAATGCAAAAGGTTTGATTTATCTCTTTAGTGAGACTGTCTATAACTTGTTCTATATACGTGGTAGGATGGCCAATCCTTCTCCAAATCACTGTTTGTTTCAGAATACTATATACCGTCATTTGCCCAACTCCAGGGTCATGATCAGCTAAAAGTCTAAATGCCATGTTCATATCATAACCTACTCAGTCTAACTTATTGCACATGATGTTTATATCTACATTAAGAGTCCAGTTAAAGTCCCTACAGCACTTAGAGTAGTACCTAATATACCTGAAAGGTAACATTTGTTTACCTTATATCTGTACAGTCCCAGTTCCTACAGCACTTAGAGTAGTAACCAATACACCTGAAAGGTAACATTTGTTTACCTTATATCTGTACAGTCCCAGTTCCTACAGCACTTAGAGTAGTACCGAATATACCTGAAAGGTAACATTCATTTACCTTATATCTGTACAGTTCCAGTCCCTACAGCACTTAGAGTAGTACCCAATATACCTGAAAGGTAACATTTGTTTACCTTGTATCTGTACAGTCCCAGTTCCTACAGCACTTAGAGTAGTACCCAATACACCTGAAAGTTAACATTTGTTTACCTTATATCTGTACAGTCCCTGTTCCTACAGCACTTAGAGCAGTACCCAATACACCTGAAAGTTAACATTTGTTTACCTTATATCTGTACAGTTCCAGTCCCTACAGCACTTAGAGTAGTACCCAATACACCTGAAAGGTAACATTTGTTTACCTTATATCTGTACAGTTCCAGTCCCTACAGCACTTAGAGTAGTACCCAATATACGTGAAAGATGCCATTTGTTTACCTTATATCTGTAGAATTTATACTTCATCTGCAAAGAACTAATTGGCCATAGGCCATCTATTTTACAGTGTGGATACCTTGTGGCAATATAAATGTTCGTCATATTGATAATCATTGCAACACATTGAATTACTCTAGCACTACATACAGATTTATGTCCTCTTGTATATCTTACTACATGTTCTATACCATCAAGTGTTGTGGTATATTTGCAAGCTAGAAGAGCATTAATGCCGATGCTTGAAAAATTTGTATGTATGTATCAAATCTAGTGGAGTAATTGTCCATAGCATATATCTCCAAATAATGAAAATTAACTGTATTATTTCCTCTTTCAATACAAGGATTTGGGATAGATTTCTCAGAGTTTGTATGATATGAAACTAAACAGAGGGCTGTAATGTTTTCTTTCTGAGTGATATTCCAGGTTAACATTGACTTGGGAGTAATTGAATACAATGAACAACCCAACATCCAGTAGAAATCACAATCCTCTGTCAAACTGGCAATATCCTCATTCTTGAACAAAGGAATGGGGCCACTGCAATCATATGGCCCTTCTAAGTATTGTCACTGAAATGGGCCAGCAATTTCCCAGACAGTGACAATAACCTATTTAGGGGAAAATGCAATAGTTGTTCAGCAGAGTCAAGTAGCACTAACACGGTGTCACCAGCTCCATCACAAATTACAGTCCCATGTTCATTTGGCTGGTGAGGGGTAGCCACTAACACCCTCATTCCCAGCCACTTACTTGGTCTAGCACAGTCTTGCAGTAAAACAATAGGATCCTAATGTATACAAATTTCTACCAAGGGTTGCCCCCTTTGAATGGTTTCTGTTTTACTATCAACATTCTTTGTTTTGACTGTAAATTATTGCTTTATTTGACATAGGGTAAAAACAGACCTCCCAAGTCTTTCCTAATAGTCCCTTTGCCCTAGTGCCATTTTTCTGGGAAATAAAGCTTCCAAACTGTTCTAATCAGCATAATTTCTTGGGCTGGGACTCTCTGCTCTGTCATTGCATACAGCCAAAATCAAGTCTGCACAACATTAGCAGTTAAAGGGTGTATAGTGTTTCAGTGCAGTCTTTCTAACTTCAGTGCACAATAGTCTGATCTGTTATTGTTCATATGCATTTGCAATGGAGTACTACAGTTTTTTTTTTTTTTTTTGAGACCTATTATTCAGTTGGTTTATTGTATTTTCTAACACCTTTGTCCAGTCATGCAGTGTTCCATCATTTGTGTTCTTCTGAATCTGTTCCTTTAGGAGGCCATTGTACCTTTCAATCAGTTCAGCTGCTTGAGGATGGTATGGTATATGCAGCACCCATCAGATGCCATTTTCTTTTGCCTACTCTTAGGATTCAGCTCCAGTAAAGTGACTGCTCTTGTCACTTTGCATTTCTGTAGGCACCCCATACATTTTACACAATTTATTTAAACCCTTCAGTACTGCTTGTTGATTTGGTTTTTTACATGGAGAAACTAGCAACAGTCCAGAATAAGTGTCTACCATTATCAAACAATATCATAGATTTTGTTCTAAAGGCAAAGGTCTGATGAAGTCTAGTTGCCAAATTTGTGCTGGTCAGCTGCCTCTGTGAATATGTGAGCAAAAATAGCTAGCACTGAAATTTCAGGTTTATTGAATGTACAGGTCTTTGTATTTGTGTTTTAGGCAAAATTGAAGGCCATGCCAGTCCACATAGCAGCAATACACTGCAGACAGGCTAGTTTCATGACCTACTCTATTTCACTATTTTTTTATCCACGTCCTCCACTTCCATTGTTTGTGCTATGTGGTGCATCACACAAGTACTGCCCAAAAAATTTAAATAAAAAAAACTAAAGAAAGGGAAAAGGTAATGTTATGCTGTCATACAATCATTGAGCAGAATGAATGCTATGTGTGCCATGGCTCTCAACCTTCAATCTCAAAATGAGGAGTAGTAGCCTCCATAATGTGGAACAAATGGGTAAAATGTGGGAACATACTAATGGCTTACTAACATCTGAAACTAGTAATGTTATATGATGCTTAAAATGTGCTGGTTTTATGTCTTAAAAGATCTTTTAATGAATTTATGTGATTAATTTCTATTTACACTGGATATCACTGAAACAATTCATAACACTGGATGTGTGACAGACCCTTCCAATGTGGAACTTCATGCACCATGAACCTTTTAAGACACCAAATAAGTTACATTCCTTGTAATGAGGTACATTTAAGAGGTTTGATATGTGTAGACCTGATAGTCATTGTGGAATTTCTCACATATTCGTGCACTCGAGCTGCTTGGACTTACACAGAATTGCTATCCATGTTTGCTTGCAAGCTTTTGTGGCCAGCAATCTTACATGGAAATGTTATCTAAGAGGTTTTGTGACCATCAACACTGCTGTGAGTTGTGAAACTTTGTAGGCATGCCGCAGCTCATTAATATACATTGCGCGCTGCCGAGCAATGAGCAACATCACGTCCGCAGTAACACTCCATGTAGGCTCTGCGTGAAGCCTACATGGAGTTTTTTGAATCCTGAGGATACTTTTTTGGAGGGGTGATGGTAATCTATTCCTTCCAAGGGGGCAGACTTTCCACAGTTTACTACTGACTATTGTGGCAACAGTATGCCCATTTTTGCAGGCTGGAACAATTTCTAATCCATCTTGGGCAACCTGAAATTAATTTGATTAATAAACTCTAAGAAAATAGCAACTTGGAATGGCTAGGCAGGTTATGGGATCCCAAAGGACTGGAATGATACTTAGGGAGAAGGTTATTTAGGCAAGGGAAGGAAAAATGTTTGGGAATTTGGAAAATAATTTCAGATTCCCTTTTATATAAACTGAACACTGGAATTATTTGTTAACAAATATTGCTAAGTACGTTTTTGTTTACATAACTAGGCTTGGTTGTACTGATTTCTATTTACACTGGATATCACTGAAAAAATTCATAACACTGGATGTGTGACAGACCCTTCCAATATGAAACTTCATGCACCATCCACCTGTTGTAAATTGCTTCATCAATGGCAGAACTGCCATTCAAGTTTGCTTAAAATAAATATGTGAGCCATCCTAATAATGGAAACAAACTTCAGATGTTAGGTCTACACACAATTTAAGGTCCTGTCCAAAGAAAGCACCCTCTTAGACATGATTAAAGAAAGTGATATCTGGGACATTACACAACAGTCTAGCAACAATGCATTATATAATTCTTGGATAGATCTGTTGGATAGAGGTATGCTAATAGGCTAAGCACTTGAGTTGGCTGTGATTTTTAGGTATTTGGCGGGTATATTGTCAGTGGCATTTGTGCATGGTTTGAGTTTTAGAAGCATTTTTTTTATAGTCAACGTGGGTATAGGTGACAGAGTAAAGTTGGGAATAGGGGGTGTACTGGTTTTAGTTGTGGAGAGGTCTGTTGTGGACAAGTTGGTTGTGGCAAAGGTAGAGATTAGATTGGTTATAGTATCTATGAAATAGGAGTTGAAGGTTGCAGCAATTTCATTGGGTGTTTTATCTGGGTCTGAGCAAGGATTATTACTAGAGCCTGGGTTTAATAAAGAGTTGAGAGAGCTCCAAAATTTCTTTGGGTTTTGCTTGTGTTGATTTTGTAATGTAAGGTAGTGTTCTTTTTTGTTTTGTAGTACTAGACACTTAACCTGGTTTTGGAGCTGTTTGCATTGGGTGAGGTCAGATGGGTTTTTGTTTTTTTGCCAGATTTTCCATGATTTGTCCATGTGTTTTATAAGATCCTTAGTGGATCTTGTTAGCAAACAGACATGGTTGGTCTTTACTCTCTTTTGTTGCGTCTCTATCAGAACAGCGAACACTATTCTGTCAAACTATAAAGTTCAAAAGCCAAAAATGTCAAAGTCATGGATCAGCGAACCCCACCCCCCAACTGAAATATACCAACTCTGAGATCGCACCACAGTGGAGAAAGCAGCAAAGTCCCGAGAACGACCAATCGATTTTTTTACCTGGGAAAAGAAATCGCTATTCCATGACTTCACCATTCTCAGCTTTCGAACTTTATGGTTCGACAGAAGAGCATTCGTTATTTTCAGCATTCACTCTTCTGATAGGGAACCCTTTTGTCTAAGGGTAGTGAGATTATTTAGTATGCTGAGGAAGGCTGAGTTGAAGAACTCAGCTACCTCATCAAGGGGCAGTGATTTTAATGCATCCCAGTTGATGCTAAGCAACCTTTGGTTAAAGCTAGATGGACAGAACTGGGATTTATCTCTGGTAACCCTGAACTGATGTTTATTAATTGTTGTGGTGCATTCACATTGTATAAAGGCCTGTAAGGGGTCACTTATACTGTTGGAGAGTGTACCAGTAGGTGTGATCTTATTTGGGTCAAGCAATAAAATCCAGTCTAGGATAGGGCCATTAGTATTAATTTTATTAGGCCTGGTTATGGTGTTAACTAGCTTGGTAAACTTTATGTAGATTGATATTGCAGTGACTGTGGTGTGGGGATATGTCTAGCCAGTTGATATTTACATCTCCCAGTATGGTAGTCTCATTTTTTATGTTAGTAGATGCCCAGGCAGGGATTTCCACAAGACTTGGGATATTATTGACTGGGGGAATGTAAATGACTATCACACAGAGGTTTTAGCAATTATTCATTTTTAAGGAAATAAACTAAACTAACATATATTTTTTGTTGTGAAATTCATTATAAAGTTTACATACCCTCTTATTCATTAGAAGGCTTTATCATGTTGTCATATACGTTTTCTTTATGTATGCCTAGCTTGTCGGCTTTTTAGTTAATAAAGCTGTTTAGTAAGCAAAAGGAAAAAAAAGTTGCTGTTGCTAATATCACAGCCCCCAGCACAAATATTTCCAAGCATACATTGATTCACCCTCCCCTTCTGTCTCCAAAGGGTTAAAAAGAACATTTTCATACTTTCTTCATTCCTATTTATGCTAGTATTTCATGTCTTGGTAATTTAGGCAACAATTCTTACATATCAACAGTCCATTTTGATTTCATTAACCTCTTGAGATTAGCTTTTTTGCCAAAAATCATGTGATTTGGTTTCTCAGTTTCATTACAGCATAATAGAAGGGACTGTTGACCTCTAGAAAATGCTTTAGTTTCAGATCTAGAGGTTAATTGTATTAATTGTAGATCCACTTAGCATGTTTTGGGAGTCAATATTAAATAAATTAAAACTGATAGCTTTTCAAACCATTATGGATCATAAAAGACACAGTATTACATCATATTAAGATAGAAAAAAAAGTTTTTTTGATTAAAAATGGATTCTTTTGATGTCCTTAAAACTACCATTTCTTGTGAAAATTAGAAAAATAAATAGATGATCTTCACTATCTTACTTAATTATCTTACCTTACTTGTGTTCTTTTGCAGATATCTACATTATCTGTAGGATAGGGTCAATAAATGAGGGAAACTAACTATGGACTTTACCTCGTGCTCAAAATTCCCTGTATTATCTTGAAAGAAATGAATGAACTTAATTAGACCATCATGTGTCTATAGTAGTGAGGAAATCATTTTATGCGCAACTTATAAACAAAGGTATAATTTAATTCCAAGGAAGTCATTATTTCACTGTATTCGATATTCATCAGACCTATTATTGAGTATAATACTCCCTTTGGTATGAACCTAACCAGGCGTATCCAACAATTAGAATATTTGCAGTGGTTCCTTGCTAAAAGAATACAGGGCTTGTGAAAAATTTCCTATGCAGACCGCGTTAAGGCTCTATCCCTGTCTTCTGCCGCCTACAGCCTTTTGAGGGGAGATCTATGTCTGACATACAAGGCATTGTCAGTCCACACTCTGGTGGATTTCCTGCGCATCTGCAAAATGAACAGCACCAGAATTACCCATTCTAAGGACTTGAACCTTGCCTGTGATATAAGTAGGACCTGCTAGAGAAACAGGTATGTATCCCAGAGATTACACAATCTCTGGAACAGGCTCACCATCCATGTAAAGCAGAGTTTCTCCCTAACTCAATTGAAGTGCAATTTGGCCAACTGGATGGAGAACAAGAAATTCATCCCTGGTTTGGCACCTATGTCTCTAATGGACACAGACAATAAATGGTTGTTCTACCAGGCCGTAGCTTGTACATGTTTCATCTCCCAAGCCCCTGCTTACACTTATCAAAGGTATCATAACTTGTCAGATATTTGGGATGCATGGCTAGACTTAAAAAGGCCCTTGTGGCCATTAGCCTAGTAAACACCTATGAACCTCTGAATAGCTATAGAATATCACTCCTGCCTTAAGGTTACCTGGGCTAGAACAATATTTCATCTTGTTATTGTCAACTAGGCATAGCCAAAGCCCATATGGGTCATTGCTGAACATCGGGTACTTATACCCCTAACTACACACAATGTTGGGTGACAAAGTGTGGAGGTCCAGTGTGACAGAATCTAGAAGCTATCAAATGGTACAGAAGGTCATGATAGGCAAGAGTGGCATGAAGCTACCATCCAAAATGTAGAATTCCAGAAGTATCCTGATAGATGCACTCATTATCAGATGGGAAATTTAGATGGTTAGGGATGTAACAGTTTTCAGTGACCTATGTAGCACTAGTTTTACATTATTGAAGTCACTGTATGAACTGCAAGGAGAAGGATAACAACCTATGCTTTCAAGCAGAGGTGTAACTAGGGTGGAGCAAAGGGGTGCAATGTGTTAAGGAGCAAGATTGGCATATCATGACTGGTCTTCAATCCATTATCAGCATTCAGAGATGTATGCTGGTATTGCATTCACAGTCAGATATGAAGCACTGTAGTACAAGCTGCTTATTACTTAAGGAGAAATATAACCAGTCCACCTCTTTAAAGGAGTTCAGAACAATCGGGGAGGAGGATGAAGGGATTGCTACTGCAGAGCAGCTATGGGAGCACATGTTCACTTCTTAGTACAAAATGTGCATTACCCAAGTCATTATTGTCTTTAAAGCAATTCATAGATAGTAGGTAAATCCTATGAGGCTTAAAACACAAAGGATGATCCAAACAGATCAGTGCTGGAAATGCAACAAAAGAGAAATACAAATTACCTGCATTTGTTATGGGAGTGCCCCTCTTGCAGCACTTGTGGGCACTTGTGGGAGGAATTAAGAAAAGCTGCCACCAGGTCATCAAAATGGCATTTTTTTCTTTTTCAGATAAGAATTTTACATAAGAAAGATCCTTTTAACATGAAACGGCCTATCTAAGGATCTTTGATACTACCTTGGATAAGTTTGCATCACTTTGATTGTTATAATTTTCAATAATTTGGAAGAAACTTGTTCCAGCTCCCTTGATAATGACAAGCAGAAAAGCAAGACATTTGTGATGGATGCTGTCACAAATATACTGTACCGTTGATTTCAGGTATATAAAAAAGAACAAGATAGCAGTACATCAAATTATTTCCCTATTTCTGAGGTAAGATGACTGAGGAATTAATATATTCAAACTAAAGGGTAGTAAGGTCACATGGGGAAAACATTTAGTGAAAACTATAAGAAGGACCAGACCAAGACAGAGTCTTTACTGTGTAATACCTTAAAACTCTTGTATTGGAGGCCCATGGGATATATGCAAATGACTCCTTAACTCCATACCAGTGTTTCAGCTATATGGCTTATGAGTTGCCGTGACATTTTACTGTTTACATTTTTAATGGTGCATTTGGGACCATGCTTTATGCTTTTTCTGAGCTTGTCAGTACAGCATAAGTAGATTGCTTGACCGTACTTAATATTTGTTCTAGGTGATGCTCACTGATTTTGTGATAAACCGAGCCAATGTACAAAATGGAAAACAGGAGACTGATGATGATGCCAAAATACATCAGGGATAGGAGGTGTGCAGGGGAGTAAATACTCTCTAGCAAAAAAAAAAAAAACACTTTTCTTAGTGTTTCAGTGATTTCCATTATTTTTGTTCCAAACTGTTTTATTAATTTTATAACACAATAACTTAGCAGTATAGTAACAAGAAAAAGATGAATAAACTATATACAATGTTGATAATTAAAGAAGCAATACACATACTGTAGGAGAGCACTTAATATTTCTCCTACGGACTAGCCAATTTTGTCCAACCAATTAAATGGTGAGTTATGTTGTTAGTCCTTGCCTTTATAGTAGCAATCTCAGTCTTACTAATGTATTTCACAAGATATATAAACTCAAATTTAAAGACAGGAGTAGATTAGAATTTTTAATTTTTAGTAGCAATTTTCCTTGCTGATAGCCGTGGTGGTGGTGCAGCGGTAGCATTGTTGTCTCACAGCAAGAGGTTCTCCCATTCGATTCTCGGCTGGAGCACCTACTGTGTGGAGTATGCATGTCCTCCCCGTGGTCAAGTGGCATTTGAAAGACATGCGTAGAATGGGTGTGCCTTCGTTGAGGGTTGGGCGTCGAGCTGGCACCTCGGCACCCATAAAAAAAATCTAATGCCAATCATTAGCAGACTGGAGTTCCGCTGTGGCGACCCCTAACCGGGAAAAGCCGAAAGAAGAACAAGTAACAATTTTCCTTGCTATAGAGAAGATAGACCATAGTAAAAATGTTTGGTTTTTAGGAATAACTTCAGGAACAGGAACATTAAAAAGCATAAGGGAGTCAGAAATTATGCAATTGTCATTCCATAAATCTTTTCAAAACTATTTAAAGTCTAACCAAAATGGGGAAATTATTTTGCAGTCAACAACCATATGTATCCAGTCAGCATCAGGGTGTCCACATCTCCAGCATTTCATTTCATCTTTTGTGTACATTATTGCTAGTCTCTGTGGTGTGAAAAAACATCTATGTAAAAATGTCCATGTGTATACATGCCGGAACAGGGAAGTTGTGGATTCCTTCATGGACTGTAAACTCTTTTTTTTTATCTTTTTCTGAGAATACTTGTTTATTAACTTCACTTAAATAATTCCAAAAATTAACACCTGTTTTGCTAAAATCACTTCTGAGAATTTTATAAATAGCAGATATATATGAAGTGTTCTTGGGTGAGCTGTTAATAATTGTTGAGATAAAATACAAGATTATTAAGTTACTTTGAGGGTACGAGCTTAGTATGCATAAAATCCTTACATGTTTGGATGTCCAGCCAATTGCAATTTTGCAAACTATATCTGCTGATCAAATAGTCTGCAGAACATATTTTATTAGCTGAGAGAAATTGATTCCAATATAATAGGTCGCCATTCTTAAATTCTAACACTTTCAGAGTATCAAAAGATATCAGACTAATTTGTGTAGGCAATATGAAACATAATTATTAATAAATGCATAATTAATGGATTAGAAAACATAAGCTTTGTAAACAGCAGCAATATTTGGTCTGTAATGGGTGTAAAAACACATCTTGACCTTTCACTTTGAATGTATATTTTTAAAATCCATATAAAGATGTTTACATGTATTTGAGTATTGATGTTATGGTATGAGAGACAAAAAAGTAATTAAAGTTATTAATTCTGAGTCAGACCTTACCTATCAAAAAGATTTATAAGTGATTTCCAGAAATGTTACTTAATTAGATTTAATATAATAAGGTTAAGTTGTGCCTGTTATTTTTATGTTTTGTAACAATCTGTTATGTTAACTTATTTTATTTTTAAGTGTAAGTGATTTATCCCAAAAATGCACAGACACACACGCATAGAAAGATACTTTGATATGAAATTCAGTGTAGGATTTCAACCAGTCTGTTTTTGGAAGGAGGTAAAAAGAGCACCAAGGGAAGACCAACACAGACATGCAGAGAGCATGTAAACTCCACATACACAGACACACAGTCTGATCTCACATAGGTGTTCCCAGTGGGAGTAAGTGCATGTCAATGTTCAGCTCTAAGCTCACCATTGTTCATACTGGTGATGATAATCATGTGATCTGGTTTCTCACATACATAGACACACAAACCAGACTGTCTGTGTGTCTCTCTGTATCTGGAGTTTACATGCTCCCTGTAAGTCTGTGCTGGTCTTCATTGGGTGCTCTTTTTTACCTCCTTCCAAAAATGGACTGACTGGTTGAATTCTTATACTGAATTTCATGTATATGTGTGTGTGTGTGTGTGTGTGTGTGTGTGTGTGTGTGTGTGTGTGTGTGTGTGTGTGTGTGTGTGTGTGTGTGTGTGTTTGTGTGTGTATGTGAGTGCATGTATGTGTGTGACCAAGGGAGATACTGCCAGCAAAGCTAGCTGGAATTTTGTAAATAATTATATGTCATTTGTGAATATCAACATGATGTATATAAGATGCTTGTGTTACAAATGTATTAGAACTGTATGTCATGTGTATATCAAACTGTTGATATAGAAGTGTGTGTTGAAAAGGTTTTTGCAAAGTGCTGTTTGAATGTCACCACAGTGTGCCCTACTGGAATAGAACAGAAATGTACATGCACTATTGTAACTGTTTAAATGTATATAGTTTAACAGGGGAAACTGGAATACAGGAGGTTAACTTCAGAAAAATAGCTGACATTAAATTTTGTTATGCCTATGCAATAATAGATAGTCCCCTGGATTCACTATCCTTCCATGCAGGACTACCTTGGTCCTGCATGGAAGTGGCCATTTAGGAGCAGGACGGCAGTGCACCATGCATATTAATGAAGGCTCTCTGCCTGAACTCCTAATCTTACACGGAGAGTGTGAATATACACACCCCTGCAATGAAGAACAGCAGACAAGGCATAAAAGAATGAACAAGACCACTCATAGGTGTATGCATACCCCCAGCAACATCCCCCATGTGTACAAGAGCAATAGTTAAAACAACAAAAATAAAGATTTTTTTTTTTTTATGAAACAGATTAAATTTAACCACAGGAGCACGGGTTTGCATATCACTTAGCTACGGTTAATGCAGCTTAAATGGCAGAAGAGGATAAAAAACAAGATATATGCAAATGAAGCAGTACAACAATAGTGTAGTGGGCAGAGCATTCACCTTACAAGCAATCATTCCCGGTTTGAGTTCCATTGCAGCACATTCCATTTTCCATGTCAAATCACTTTATGACCAACATTTTTAGTTGTATAACCTACTAAATAACATATATATGTGAACTGAAGTATTGCATTAAATGCAGGTATGTGAGGTGTCAGTGTCATAATGTTGCAAAGTCCACAGATAATCACATGTGCCCCATACAGTACATGTACGCAGGAATCAGGGATACAAATGGAAGGTAAAATGTGTAATGAATAACTCCATACAGCTTCCAAATACCCCACCTTCCCAACAACCATTAGACATTAATGTCTAAATTAGTGCAGTGGTAAGCGGGAGTAAGCACTAGTAAGCAAGTGTAAGTGGGAGTAAGCATATTTAAGGACTAGTAAGTGGATTTAAGCCTGTTTACATGGGGGTAAGCAATGCGCACACAGGTTAAGCAATATTGAAGCTAACACTCTGTAAGCATATTTAACTGGAGGTTAGCATAGCTTACCCTTGCGGAAACCCACGCAAACCCACTTACAAGTGCTTAAAAGTGCCTTAATTACTCTGTATCCAACAGCCGCTGTTCTGGCCAGAAACAAAATAAACAGCTTTTGCAGGTCTTGAACCTAGGACCTGTTCACTATATTCACAGTAGTTAACCATTAAGTCATCACAGCAGTACATATGATTGAGGTATCACCAAGCAAATCCGCACTACAGGAAAATTAAACTGAAAATGTGAAAGGAATCTATATACAGTCTTATGTTGTTTAACCTACTACATAACATAAATATGTGAACTGGAGAACTGCAGTAAGCCCAGATGTGAGGTGTAATTGTAATAAAGTGTTGAAGTCCCCTAATAAACACAAGGACCCCATACAGTGTATATACACATGAATCATGGATACCAGACACATATATAACATGCAATGAATAATAAATCAATGCCAAAAAGCAAATATAATGCAAATTAAATATTAAGCAACACTAGGCATTGCACAGGCCAGCTTAGTAGGTGTAAGCAATGTGTAGGCCAGCTAACTCAATTTGCCCATTGGTATAACCCTTTAAACAATGCCAACCTTAGGTAAGCAGATTTGCCCATAGCTTAGCCTTTTCAAAACAATCCAATCACTGAAAAGTGTGGGGAAATCATCCTTATTTAAACCCAACAAGCAAAAATACATCTCATAACTGGTTGTAGCTTTCCCTTGCAGGCACTATGTTTGGAATGGGAGATGGTGTGTACTTTCAGGCACAGCGCTGGGGCATCCAGGAGTCCAGAGTCATGGCAGGACTCCTTGTCAAAGACCATGAGCAGAGACTGCTGCAGGGCCAGTACCAGGGTTCCCAATATAAAGCAGAAGCCTGGGACCATCTCGCCCATGACCTCACCAGTGCCACTGGCATACCCGGAACTGGTGAGCAGGTCAGGCATCACTATGCTGACCTGAAGAGGTGAAAGTTGGATCTCTTGGATCAGTGGATCCTAGAGATTAGGAGGACAGAGGAGGTCCCAGCTGTGTGTAAGTATCACTCCACTACCTGTTTAATAATTACAAGCTCATGTATATTATGGATAGGTATGGCTAAATATTCATCTTATGTCCTTCACAGTGGCAAGTGAGTGGGCTGCGGGTGTCGCTTGGAGAGGTAGTGATGCAAGGCAGTTTAGTAATACTCTTGCATGTACTGTCATAGGAAATAAATCTAAAAGTATTAGTAAGTTAATTGCCTGTATAAAACCTGTAATGTTTAAGGCAAGTACTGCATACACCAGAGAATATGGCAGGAAGAGAATCATATAGGTTGTATGTAAATAAAAGCATAACAGCCTGACAATAAAGGTCTAACTGCTGGACTGCATGTATTTACTCTGATATCATAAGGTAATGCACATTTGAAATCACTTAATAGTACTGTTGTATTAAGCACTGTTACCCACACTGTGCAACATAAATAAAATGTGTAGGAATGTCTGTATATGACTAGTGTAATCCCCAGAGGTCATTTAGTACAACTGAGAGAGACATAGAACGCAGTGAAAAGACAGACAACAAAATCCAAATAGCACATGCAACTGAGACGCGAACTGTTGCATTTTTAGCACACACAGCTATGGCTCAAATCCTGGGAGTGGTTGTAGGCTGCATACAGAATCATACCCCACAACTGTGCAGATATGCCCAGAATGTCCATTATAATGGCCCATCTCTGCTGCCTGTCATCCTGTCCCCCTGGGAAATCAGTGGGATGATCCCAGATGTTTCGGCAGCAAACAAGAAATACAACTGATTGTCACACATCTATAAGAAAAATCCTGTCACTCTAGAAACTCCCCAAACTGTTATGAGAGTAATAAGCCAAGTTTGTCCTATCTACACCTCTATGTTGTCAAGCTGTGACCAGAGTGTGTACAGTAACAGAGTGAGATGTATATACATAATACTAATGTGGAATCTGGTAATCTGTGTGGCATCATTCAGGTAGTGCTAACAGACATTGCTCCCACAGGTCCGTCAGATACAAACACTGTGCCTAGAAATAAAAAATTGATACTCTGTACCGGTACTGTTTATGCTGGTATTTTATGGCATTGTGAGTGTTGCAGTTGCTCTGAATAATAAGGTATCACTCATCACTGTCACCCACACTGTGCCGCATAATATAACTGTCTAGGAAATCCTGTATAAGAGTGTTGTAAGTCACTCAAGGTTTAAGAGGGCAAGAGTCTAAATATGTCCCAGTTCACCTGCATGTGGTCAAGACATGATCAGAGTCTGTGCAAAAAGAGATGGACAGGTATGTGCATAACATCAACCTGGAATCTGGGACTATGTGTAGAAATAGTTAGTGTTAACAAACAATTCCTCCACAGGTATACCAGGTAAGAGGTGTATGCTGCAGGTAAAACCAGTTTGTGTATATAGTTGTCGACAACCATACCACTGTCCAAGTTAAGGCAATAGGGTAGTGTAGTAATACTTGTAAGGTACAGAAAACAGCACTGACTAGGAAAGTAATGCGAACTACAGGAATATGCTAGTTGTTAATTGAAATCCCCCCCCCACCATATCTGCAACACTAAACTAAATACCCAACTCAATTGGTATGTGTTGACGTAACTGTAATGTTGGGACATATGTTCTGTTGTTTGATAATTATTTAAATCTGTTTCTATGCATGTGCAATGTTGAAATACTCCAACATTGGTGGCATGGTGCCATCAATGTACCTGCATGCTGTTGTAATTAGCACTGTGGTCCCATATATGCATGTGTTCTGTTTGCTATGCAGCTGTTCCATATCTGGTGTCTGGGTTAATGGGAAGATCTATGCATACTGTTATACCTAATCCTGGAATGTGTTGACTATTACTAACCCACATATGTTGATAAAATATAAACACCATAGCACGTATGGGAATGCGGGTCCCAGCAGACCCACCTGTCCCACCTCAGCTGGCCGTGGCACCAGGCACCAGCATGTCTGGGGCCCAACCCAGTATCTCCTCGTCCATTGGTCCTGCACCACCTTCGGGTGGATTCGCCTAAGTGGATGAGGCTCACCCCTCCCTGGACCGAGCGCGGACAGAAACCTGTCACCCATTGCCAGGTCTGGGTCATGGTGCGTAGCAAGCTCAACCAGCAGTTTGGAGATCTGCTACGCCAGCTTGAGGGCCACGTGTCACGACTAGAGGGTCAGTCTGGCGCTATGACTCACCT